>NC_092151.1:98123563-98131234 GCF_045791955.1 Oncorhynchus clarkii lewisi | reverse complement strand
AACCCTAACCCTAACCCTAACCCTAACCCTAACCCTAACCCTAACCCTAACCCTAACCCTAACCCTAACCCTAACCCTAACCCTAACCCTAACCCTAACCCTAACCCTAACCCTAACCCTAACCCTAACCCTAACCCTAACCCTAACCCTAACCCTAACCCTAACCCTAACCCTAACCCTAACCCTAACCCTAACCCTAACCCTAACCCTAACCCTAACCCTAACCCTAACCCTAACCCTAACCCTAACCCTAACCCTAACCCTAACCCTAACCCTAACCCTAACCCTAACCCTAACCCTAACCCTAACCCTAACCCTAACCCTAACCCTAACCCTAACCCTAACCCTAACCCTAACCCTAACCCTAACCCTAACCCTAACCCTAACCCTAACCCTAACCCTAACCCTAACCCTAACCCTAACCCTAACCCTAACCCTAACCCTAACCCTAACCCTAACCCTAACCCTAACCCTAACCCTAACCCTAACCCTAACCCTAACCCTAACCCTAACCCTAACCCTAACCCTAACCCTAACCCTAACCCTAACCCTAACCCTAACCCTAACCCTAACCCTAACCCTAACCCTAACCCTAACCCTAACCCTAACCCTAACCCTAACCCTAACCCTAACCCTAACCCTAACCCTAACCCTAACCCTAACCCTAACCCTAACCCTAACCCTAACCCTAACCCTAACCCTAACCCTAACCCTAACCCTAACCCTAACCCTAACCCTAACCCTAACCCTAACCCTAACCCTAACCCTAACCCTAACCCTAACCCTAACCCTAACCCTAACCCTAACCCTAACCCTAACCCTAACCCTAACCCTAACCCTAACCCTAACCCTAACCCTAACCCTAACCCTAACCCTAACCCTAACCCTAACCCTAACCCTAACCCTAACCCTAACCCTAACCCTAACCCTAACCCTAACCCTAACCCTAACCCTAACCCTAACCCTAACCCTAACCCTAACCCTAACCCTAACCCTAACCCTAACCCTAACCCTAACCCTAACCCTAACCCTAACCCTAACCCTAACCCTAACCCTAACCCTAACCCTAACCCTAACCCTAACCCTAACCCTAACCCTAACCCTAACCCTAACCCTAACCCTAACCCTAACCCTAACCCTAACCCTAACCCTAACCCTAACCCTAACCCTAACCCTAACCCTAACCCTAACCCTAACCCTAACCCTAACCCTAACCCTAACCCTAACCCTAACCCTAACCCTAACCCTAACCCTAACCCTAACCCTAACCCTAACCCTAACCCTAACCCTAACCCTAACCCTAACCCTAACCCTAACCCTAACCCTAACCCTAACCCTAACCCTAACCCTAACCCTAACCCTAACCCTAACCCTAACCCTAACCCTAACCCTAACCCTAACCCTAACCCTAACCCTAACCCTAACCCTAACCCTAACCCTAACCCTAACCCTAACCCTAACCCTAACCCTAACCCTAACCCTAACCCTAACCCTAACCCTAACCCTAACCCTAACCCTAACCCTAACCCTAACCCTAACCCTAACCCTAACCCTAACCCTAACCCTAACCCTAACCCTAACCCTAACCCTAACCCTAACCCTAACCCTAACCCTAACCCTAACCCTAACCCTAACCCTAACCCTAACCCTAACCCTAACCCTAACCCTAACCCTAACCCTAACCCTAACCCTAACCCTAACCCTAACCCTAACCCTAACCCTAACCCTAACCCTAACCCTAACCCTAACCCTAACCCTAACCCTAACCCTAACCCTAACCCTAACCCTAACCCTAACCCTAACCCTAACCCTAACCCTAACCCTAACCCTAACCCTAACCCTAACCCTAACCCTAACCCTAACCCTAACCCTAACCCTAACCCTAACCCTAACCCTAACCCTAACCCTAACCCTAACCCTAACCCTAACCACCCTAACCCTAACCCTAACCCTAACCCTAACCCTAACCCTAACCCTAACCCTAACCCTAACCCTAACCCTAATAACCCTAACCCTAACCCTAACCCTAACCCTAACCCTAACCCTAACCCTAACCCTAACCCTAACCCTAACCCTAACCCTAACCCTAACCCTAACCCTAACCCTAACCCTAACCCTAACCCTAACCCTAACCCTAACCCTAACCCTAACCCTAACCCTAACCCTAACCCTAACCCTAACCCTAACCCTAACCCTAACCCTAACCCTAACCCTAACCCTAACCCTAACCCTAACCCTAACCCTAACCCTAACCCTAACCCTAACCCTAACCCTAACCCTAACCCTAACCCTAACCCTAACCCTAACCCTAACCCTAACCCTAACCCTAACCCTAACCCTAACCCTAACCCTAACCCTAACCCTAACCCTAACCCTAACCCTAACCCTAACCCTAACCCTAACCCTAACCCTAACCCTAACCCTAACCCTAACCCTAACCCTAACCCTAACCCTAACCCTAACCCTAACCCTAACCCTAACCCTAACCCTAACCCTAACCCTAACCCTAACCCTAACCCTAACCCTAACCCTAACCCTAACCCTAACCCTAACCCTAACCCTAACCCTAACCCTAACCCTAACCCTAACCCTAACCCTAACCCTAACCCTAACCCTAACCCTAACCCTAACCCTAACCCTAACCCTAACCCTAACCCTAACCCTAACCCTAACCCTAACCCTAACCCTAACCCTAACCCTAACCCTAACCCTAACCCTAACCCTAACCCTAACCCTAACCCTAACCCTAACCCTAACCCTAACCCTAACCCTAACCCTAACCCTAACCCTAACCCTAACCCTAACCCTAACCCTAACCCTAACCCTAACCCTAACCCTAACCCTAACCCTAACCCTAACCCTAACCCTAACCCTAACCCTAACCCTAACCCTAACCCTAACCCTAACCCTAACCCTAACCCTAACCCTAACCCTAACCCTAACCCTAACCCTAACCCTAACCCTAACCCTAACCCTAACCCTAACCCTAACCCTAACCCTAACCCTAACCCTAACCCTAACCCTAACCCTAACCCTAACCCTAACCCTAACCCTAACCCTAACCCTAACCCTAACCCTAACCCTAACCCTAACCCTAACCCTAACCCTAACCCTAACCCTAACCCTAACCCTAACCCTAACCCTAACCCTAACCCTAACCCTAACCCTAACCCTAACCCTAACCCTAACCCTAACCCTAACCCTAACCCTAACCCTAACCCTAACCCTAACCCTAACCCTAACCCTAACCCTAACCCTAACCCTAACCCTAACCCTAACCCTAACCCTAACCCTAACCCTAACCCTAACCCTAACCCTAACCCTAACCCTAACCCTAACCCTAACCCTAACCCTAACCCTAACCCTAACCCTAACCCTAACCCTAACCCTAACCCTAACCCTAACCCTAACCCTAACCCTAACCCTAACCCTAACCCTAACCCTAACCCTAACCCTAACCCTAACCCTAACCCTAACCCTAACCCTAACCCTAACCCTAACCCTAACCCTAACCCTAACCCTAACCCTAACCCTAACCCTAACCCTAACCCTAACCCTAACCCTAACCCTAACCCTAACCCTAACCCTAACCCTAACCCTAACCCTAACCCTAACCCTAACCCTAACCCTAACCCTAACCCTAACCCTAACCCTAACCCTAACCCTAACCCTAACCCTAACCCTAACCCTAACCCTAACCCTAACCCTAACCCTAACCCTAACCCTAACCCTAACCCTAACCCTAACCCTAACCCTAACCCTAACCCTAACCCTAACCCTAACCCTAACCCTAACCCTAACCCTAACCCTAACCCTAACCCTAACCCTAACCCTAACCCTAACCCTAACCCTAACCCTAACCCTAACCCTAACCCTAACCCTAACCCTAACCCTAACCCTAACCCTAACCCTAACCCTAACCCTAACCCTAACCCTAACCCTAACCCTAACCCTAACCCTAACCCTAACCCTAACCCTAACCCTAACCCTAACCCTAACCCTAACCCTAACCCTAACCCTAACCCTAACCCTAACCCTAACCCTAACCCTAACCCTAACCCTAACCCTAACCCTAACCCTAACCCTAACCCTAACCCTAACCCTAACCCTAACCCTAACCCTAACCCTAACCCTAACCCTAACCCTAACCCTAACCCTAACCCTAACCCTAACCCTAACCCTAACCCTAACCCTAACCCTAACCCTAACCCTAACCCTAACCCTAACCCTAACCCTAACCCTAACCCTAACCCTAACCCTAACCCTAACCCTAACCCTAACCCTAACCCTAACCCTAACCCTAACCCTAACCCTAACCCTAACCCTAACCCTAACCCTAACCCTAACCCTAACCCTAACCCTAACCCTAACCCTAACCCTAACCCTAACCCTAACCCTAACCCTAACCCTAACCCTAACCCTAACCCTAACCCTACCCTAACCCTAACCCTAACCCTAACCCTAACCCTAACCCTAACCCTAACCCTAACCCTAACCCTAACCCTAACCCTAACCCTAACCCTAACCCTAACCCTAACCCTAACCCTAACCCTAACCCTAACCCTAACCCTAACCCTAACCCTAACCCTAACCCTAACCCTAACCCTAACCCTAACCCTAACCCTAACCCTAACCCTAACCCTAACCCTAACCCTAACCCTAACCCTAACCCTAACCCTAACCCTAACCCTAACCCTAACCCTAACCCTAACCCTAACCCTAACCCTAACCCTAACCCTAACCCTAACCCTAACCCTAACCCTAACCCTAACCCTAACCCTAACCCTAACCCTAACCCTAACCCTAACCCTAACCCTAACCCTAACCCTAACCCTAACCCTAACCCTAACCCTAACCCTAACCCTAACCCTAACCCTAACCCTAACCCTAACCCTAACCCTAACCCTAACCCTAACCCTAACCCTAACCCTAACCCTAACCCTAACCCTAACCCTAACCCTAACCCTAACCCTAACCCTAACCCTAACCCTAACCCTAACCCTAACCCTAACCCTAACCCTAACCCTAACCCTAACCCTAACCCTAACCCTAACCCTAACCCTAACCCTAACCCTAACCCTAACCCTAACCCTAACCCTAACCCTAACCCTAACCCTAACCCTAACCCTAACCCTAACCCTAACCCTAACCCTAACCCTAACCCTAACCCTAACCCTAACCCTAACCCTAACCCTAACCCTAACCCTAACCCTAACCCTAACCCTAACCCTAACCCTAACCCTAACCCTAACCCTAACCCTAACCCTAACCCTAACCCTAACCCTAACCCTAACCCTAACCCTAACCCTAACCCTAACCCTAACCCTAACCCTAACCCTAACCCTAACCCTAACCCTAACCCTAACCCTAACCCTAACCCTAACCCTAACCCTAACCCTAACCCTAACCCTAACCCTAACCCTAACCCTAACCCTAACCCTAACCCTAACCCTAACCCTAACCCTAACCCTAACCCTAACCCTAACCCTAACCCTAACCCTAACCCTAACCCTAACCCTAACCCTAACCCTAACCCTAACCCTAACCCTAACCCTAACCCTAACCCTAACCCTAACCCTAACCCTAACCCTAACCCTAACCCTAACCCTAACCCTAACCCTAACCCTAACCCTAACCCTAACCCTAACCCTAACCCTAACCCTAACCCTAACCCTAACCCTAACCCTAACCCTAACCCTAACCCTAACCCTAACCCTAACCCTAACCCTAACCCTAACCCTAACCCTAACCCTAACCCTAACCCTAACCCTAACCCTAACCCTAACCCTAACCCTAACCCTAACCCTAACCCTAACCCTAACCCTAACCCTAACCCTAACCCTAACCCTAACCCTAACCCTAACCCTAACCCTAACCCTAACCCTAACCCTAACCCTAACCCTAACCCTAACCCTAACCCTAACCCTAACCCTAACCCTAACCCTAACCCTAACCCTAACCCTAACCCTAACCCTAACCCTAACCCTAACCCTAACCCTAACCCTAACCCTAACCCTAACCCTAACCCTAACCCTAACCCTAACCCTAACCCTAACCCTAACCCTAACCCTAACCCTAACCCTAACCCTAACCCTAACCCTAACCCTAACCCTAACCCTAACCCTAACCCTAACCCTAACCCTAACCCTAACCCTAACCCTAACCCTAACCCTAACCCTAACCCTAACCCTAACCCTAACCCTAACCCTAACCCTAACCCTAACCCTAACCCTAACCCTAACCCTAACCCTAACCCTAACCCTAACCCTAACCCTAACCCTAACCCTAACCCTAACCCTAACCCTAACCCTAACCCTAACCCTAACCCTAACCCTAACCCTAACCCTAACCCTAACCCTAACCCTAACCCTAACCCTAACCCTAACCCTAACCCTAACCCTAACCCTAACCCTAACCCTAACCCTAACCCTAACCCTAACCCTAACCCTAACCCTAACCCTAACCCTAACCCTAACCCTAACCCTAACCCTAACCCTAACCCTAACCCTAACCCTAACCCTAACCCTAACCCTAACCCTAACCCTAACCCTAACCCTAACCCTAACCCTAACCCTAACCCTAACCCTAACCCTAACCCTAACCCTAACCCTAACCCTAACCCTAACCCTAACCCTAACCCTAACCCTAACCCTAACCCTAACCCTAACCCTAACCCTAACCCTAACCCTAACCCTAACCCTAACCCTAACCCTAACCCTAACCCTAACCCTAACCCTAACCCTAACCCTAACCCTAACCCTAACCCTAACCCTAACCCTAACCCTAACCCTAACCCTAACCCTAACCCTAACCCTAACCCTAACCCTAACCCTAACCCTAACCCTAACCCTAACCCTAACCCTAACCCTAACCCTAACCCTAACCCTAACCCTAACCCTAACCCTAACCCTAACCCTAACCCTAACCCTAACCCTAACCCTAACCCTAACCCTAACCCTAACCCTAACCCTAACCCTAACCCTAACCCTAACCCTAACCCTAACCCTAACCCTAACCCTAACCCTAACCCTAACCCTAACCCTAACCCTAACCCTAACCCTAACCCTAACCCTAACCCTAACCCTAACCCTAACCCTAACCCTAACCCTAACCCTAACCCTAACCCTAACCCTAACCCTAACCCTAACCCTAACCCTAACCCTAACCCTAACCCTAACCCTAACCCTAACCCTAACCCTAACCCTAACCCTAACCCTAACCCTAACCCTAACCCTAACCCTAACCCTAACCCTAACCCTAACCCTAACCCTAACCCTAACCCTAACCCTAACCCTAACCCTAACCCTAACCCTAACCCTAACCCTAACCCTAACCCTAACCCTAACCCTAACCCTAACCCTAACCCTAACCCTAACCCTAACCCTAACCCTAACCCTAACCCTAACCCTAACCCTAACCCTAACCCTAACCCTAACCCTAACCCTAACCCTAACCCTAACCCTAACCCTAACCCTAACCCTAACCCTAACCCTAACCCTAACCCTAACCCTAACCCTAACCCTAACCCTAACCCTAACCCTAACCCTAACCCTAACCCTAACCCTAACCCTAACCCTAACCCTAACCCTAACCCTAACCCTAACCCTAACCCTAACCCTAACCCTAACCCTAACCCTAACCCTAACCCTAACCCTAACCCTAACCCTAACC
>NC_092151.1:97878563-98113563 GCF_045791955.1 Oncorhynchus clarkii lewisi | reverse complement strand
ATTGACTTCTGCACTGCCACCCAGAAAAAGAGGCAACTTGGAGCCTACCTCAGTTTAATTTATGATCCTAGGAGGACATCTACGGGCCTTTTTAAGTACTACACCTATTATATTAGATCATCAGAAATGGGAGGGATAAACAGGAGATAGGCCTGTGCACCGTAAAACGAACTAGTTGAAACGAAACACAATTATATTCAAAACCTAACCCTAACCCTAACCCTACCCCTAACCCTAACCCCTACCCCTAACCGAACCCTAACCCTAACCCAACCCTAACCCTAACCCCTAACCCTCTAACCATAACCCTCTAACCCTAACCCCTAACCCTAACCCTAACCCCTAACTCTAACCCTAACCCATAAAAGACAACAAATGATCCCATTGGTATTTTACCGGTGTTATTGTAAGAGTTTAAATGTTTAAACAGAGGATACATCTAAAACAGTATAAAACAAGTGCAGTATGTCACTTTAACGTCACACTATAACTTCATGGGAGTCTTGTGGAAAGACTGCATGTTGTTTTGAGTGTTTTGAGTGCATGTTGTTTTGAGTGTTTTGAGTGCATGTTGTTTTGAGTCTTCATCAACATTTGCAGACTATTCCTGTAATATTTTCAGCGCTTGTCAGATGGCAACAGCCTAGTCGGCTGCAGACATTCATAAGGAGTTCAAGTGGTTTATTTGCCATTTGCAGGTATTAATAATACAACATACTTTAGAATTCCTTGTTGGAGCTCTCTCACATACAGGACAGTACATACCAGTGGAGGCTGTTGAGGGGAGGACGGCTCATAATGGCTGGAACGGAGCGAAGAAAATGGAATCAAACACATGGAAACCATGCCACATATTCCACTACATCACGCCTAACCTTAACCTTTCCCCTAACCCAACGCCTAACCTTAACCTTTCCCTTAACCCCACACCTAACCTTAACCTTTCCCCAAACCCCACGCCTAATCTTAACATAGCCTGTCCTCACCAATTAAGGTCCCACCAACTTCCTGTGGTACATACAAGTTAAACAGTCAAATCTATCATAAGAACGTCAATAAAAATGCAAAGTGTTAAGATCCTAAAATAAAAAAAGGTTCAGTCATGTCCTAAAAGTCTGATGAAAACAGTTTAGGGATAGAAACTGTTGTAGAACCTGTGATCCTGAAACTGACACAGTTTAGGGATAGAAACTGTTCTAGAACCTGTGATCCTGAAACTGAAACCGTTTCTGGATCACAGGTTCTAGAGATTACAAAGCCTGTTGTTTTTATTGGGGAATCCAACCTTGCATGCATTCCTAGTTTAACTGACACTATACACAGATAGATAGCTTTCCGTGAGCAACCTTCAGAAATATTGCAGGAGTGATAGGCAAGCGGGAGAAACAGCAAAACACACAGAAGGTTGTTCTATCAATGGGTCTTGTTAACGGCTTGAACCAGCAGTACACCACTACTGAATAAAACTGAAGTTTTTCCTCATGCACAGGTTTATGTTCCCATCATACATTTTTCGGATGAGCTTTCATGGGAAAAACAGGAGGTACTGAATCAATTGAACAAGTATATTTAGAAATATTGTAGGGAACTATTGGATCTGAATAAACTTAGATTTCACACAATGCAGGATGATCCAATACATTGGAGACCAGATACAGCTGTTAACATTTTAAATTACTGGCTAGACAAGTTAAACTATTAAGAGGGGAAGAGTGTATTGGTATTACTCCCCAGCACTCTAATGTACTGAATTTATCGATTACTTTTAGACTTACAGCGGCAGAACAGCAACTTCTGGAGAAGGGCCTTATGTTTATTCCGACACCCGCTAAGATCGATCGTATGGAGCTCAGGAGGGATCTGCAAACTTACCATAGAAAATTAAAATGACCTGATCATTTTAGTTATAATACTGACAACCAAAAAGTACTATTTATTGGTCCATCACACTGGGAGCCTAAGCTACAGGGAGTGTCTAATACGATGCAGACTTTAATTCAAAGGGACTCTACTTCCTTTAGTACATTTAGGTTCTATATGGCAGGAAACGATAATCTTACAAAACAAGAACGGAATTCCTTAAATTCCTGAAGTAAGAATTCAAACACAGTTATAAAACTAGCGGATAAAGGATCAAAGATTGTTATATTGGATAAAACCCAGTATCTGATAGAGGCGAATAGGCAATTGAGTAATTCTAAACATTATAGACCACTGACTCATTCATTGCAACAGGAGACCCAGAGAAAAATGAGGCAGATTATAGGGGAACTTTATGAGAATAAATACATTACAGACACAAATGTTTTATCTATATGGACCAGATACCCCGCGCCCCAGACAATTTAATTTGTTGCCTAAAATCCACAAACCTCCTGAGGCTTGGACCATTCCTTCAGAGGTTCCATGTGGTAGGCCGATTGTATTGGATTGTGGTTCTGAATCATATAGAATAGCGGAGTATTTAGATTATTTAATAAATCCTCTGTCACGGAAACATCAAAGCTTCATTAAAGATACGTATGAATTTGTGAAAGAATTGAAAGAAATGAGTGTGCCTCAAGAAACTGTGTTTTTTTCAATTGATATTGACTCCTTGTATACCAACATTGACACCAATGTGGGTCTTAGAGCAATCAAAAAAAATCCATAAATATCCAGACCTGCATAGGTCAACTCCACTGCATTTATTGGTTCAATGAGACCTTTCAGCAATCCATACTCAGTTGGACCCAAACCACTGAGAAATACGTCTGCTTTCTTCCCATCTTTGATTTAATTTGCATCCAGCCAACGCTCAAAACGCTCTAAATGGGAATCAAAATCCTCTTTTGTAGCCTCAAACTCTAGTACTCGACCAATGGTTGCCATTTTCTACATACATTTTTTTGTTTCCTCATTCCTTGTATTCCTTCATTTTCAGAATGTTCATCTAATTCCTCACTTTCTCCATTTCAGAAGTTTCTGCAATTTCTTCATTCTCTGCACTCATTTGTAATAATTTTACGTTTGTTCTATTTCGTCGTTTAAAAAAATATGTTTTACAATATTTCTCCGCTGAGATCGCCTATTTTCAATGGGTTCAATGACAGTTCTTAATTGAAACACCAGAGGGCAGTGTCGCTATTCTGGACTCCAATATAGGCTTGCAACTTGGCAGCTCCCGAACACTGTAAAATCTGTCATCAAGGCGAAGGGCGGCTACTTTGAATAATCTCAAATATAAAATATTGTAGCGGCCCAGGGTCGTTAAAATATATTTGGATTTGTTTAACACTTTTTTGCTTACTAGATGATTCCATATGTGTTCTTTCATAGTTGATGTCTTCACTATTATTCTACAATGTAGAAAATAGTAAAAAATAAAGAAAAACCCTTGAATGCGTAGGTGTGTCCAAACTCTTAATGAGTGTAGTTTTTTTTTATGAAATCGTGGTGTATAGGTGTAGGGTTAGTTGGTGGTGCAATTATTAATATTTATTTTCATTTTACGAACAAGAATAATTCAGATGGGTTGGCCGTGACTGGCCTCACACTTCAGTACAGTAGGTGGCAGTGCACCTTAAAGTCGTATCCGCAGACCCATCTCCAACGAAGAAGAAGAGCGCCTCTGTCTCCAGTCAGCAAGGAAAGGTGTCGTTTTCAAGACTGCAACAAACTGGTAGCTATTTGAGGTGCTGTTGAAATAAAACATTTTTCCTAAATAGAGATTAATGGACGTTATCCTGAAAAGCACTGATTACAAATTATTGAAATCTTTATGCACGATTAGACAACTTTGCACAATTTAGGTGGCTAGTTAGCAAGCCTGTATTGACTTCTCACAATTGGCTAGCTAAGCTGCCAGGCAGGCAGCAGTTCGCTAGCAGCTACAGTACCTCTTTTGAAACATGACAACAAGTAGCTAGCCAACGTAGTTCGTTGAAGGTGACATTGAAGCTGGCTTGTTATGTCCCCCCCACCCCACACTGATCAAATGGCTTGCCGGCTAACGTTAGCTGCCTAACTATGTAGCATGCTGTAACCACCTTGCGGGCTAAGTATGTCTGCAGTTAGTTAGTCATGTTATATGCTGTCAGACGGATTAAAAAATCCACATGTTTAACTAGGCAAGTCAGTTAAGATCACATTATTATTTACAATGACGGCCTACAAAAAATGCCTTTTTCCGGGGACGGGGATTAAACCTACATAAAAAAAAATATTTTTTTATGTAGGTTTAATCCTACATGCAAAATATAGGGCAAAACGCACATTACGACAAGAGGCACCACTAACGTTACATAGAGACCTAAAACAACATAGCATGGCAACAACACATGGTTCTGGGGTCGAAATAATCAAGGGACACAACAGTGTAAAGCTGTTGGGAAATAGCCGTAAGAATCGGACTACACTTTAATTACTCTCGTCACAACGCGGCTTTTCCAAGATCAGGGAGACGAATTTCATTTGTAAACAACCGCTGCAGACTTGAAATTCTTAATTACGTGCCCTTCCTAACAATGCAGAGAGGAAAAAAATAAAATGAGGAATAAATACACAATGACTAACGATACCATGGCTATATATACTGGGTACCAGTACCGATATGTAACTTTACATAACGTATACAGCACCAGTCATGTGCTACATTGTAGAATAATAGTGAAGACATCAAAACTATGAAATAACACATGGAACCAAAGTGTTAAACAAATCAAAATATATTTTAAATGTGAGATTATTCAAAGTAGCCACCCTTTGCCTTGACAGCTTTGCACACACTTGGCATTCTCTCAACCAACTTCATGATGTAGTCAACTGGAATGAATTTCAATTAACAGATGTGCCTTGTTAAAAGTGAATTTGTGGAATTTTCCTTAATGCATTTGAGCCAATCAGTTGTGTTGTGACAAGGTAGGGGTGGTACAGAAGGTATTTGGTAAAGGACCAAGTCCATATTATGGCAAACTCAAATTAGCAAAGAGAAATTAGTCCTTTTATTGTCTTAAGTATCAAAAATTACCCGCCACTATGTTTAACAGCAGAGAAAAACCCCTCAATTGTATTTTTTCAACTTGAAATTAGTTGACTTTTCCTAGAGTGACCCCAACATTAGAAAAAGTGAAACATTGCCTTTGTTCATATTTCCATGAAAGCTGTACACCACCAGGGTACAAAGATTCTTAGGGTCATTTTTGTCCCCGTAGTAATAAAATAATTTACACACCAACAATGAGAAATTGAGATTGTGTGCTACTGATTGAACTTAGTCTGAAATTGTCTAACTAAACATTGTTTGCTAATGGTGAATGCAGTCAGAGGCTATAAAGGTGCTGCAGATGACAGTCCCTCCAGTTCTCTCTCTGCTGAAGCCATGAGTGCAACGTTTCAGTGCCCAACAGGTCGTAGATCTGATTTTTATTTTCTTCAGATGTCCAGGAGAAACAAGAAAACAATGGTTTAGAAGAGGTATCTAAAGAAGATGGGGAAGAATACAACCCAGAGCACGATGCATCATCTTCAGGTGGAGAAATCCCCCAAGCTGAAAGATACATTTTTGTCAAAGAACAGCAAAATAACATGGTCCTTTTCACCATATGACAACCAGGGCAGGAAGGCAGCACAAATGTCATAAGGATGGCCCCAGGGCCCACAAGGCATGCAGTTGCCCAGGACATTACCTCAACATTCTACATGTTCACACCAGCCATCGAAAAAAATCATCCTGGAAATGACAAAATTGGAGACAACTCGAAAAGGATGGATGAGATTGACCTGCGTGTCTACATAGGGCTGCTAATCTTAGCGGGTGTGTATAAGTCCCGAGGCGAGGCTACATGTAGTCTCTGGGATGCAGAGAGTGGAAGGGCGATTTTCCGTGCCATGATGCCACAGTCTTTCACACGGTCTCAAGAATGCTAAAATGTGTTAACTGAGTCAAGGTGTGAGAGTCAAACTGGCAGCCATAAGAAGTGGGTGGAGTGTCTGCCATACCTCTACAACCCTGGGCCTAAAGCAACTGGTTCTATTCAGAGGTACATTTTTATTTTCATATCTGTAATGTGATTCACTGTTAATTTTATTATGTATTGCTGTAATATCATTGATTTAAGTGATTGTTTTCTGTGACACTGAAACTAATTACTGACAGTAATCTCTTGTCTAAAGGTCACTGTCCTGTCCGGCAGTATATGCCCAGCAAGCCAGCAAAGTATGGAGTCAAGATATGGGTGGCCTGTGACACACAATTCAGTTACGCTTGGAAGATGCAAGTCTACACAGGGAAGCCGACCAGTGGAGGCCCGGAGAAGAACCAGGTGATGCAGGTTGTGCTTGGTGTGACAGATGGACTAAGGGGACACAATGTCACGTGTGACAATTTCTTCACCTCTTATCAACTCAGCCAGCAGCTCCAGAAGAAGATCACCATGGTTGGCCCAGTTAGAAAGAACAAGCCTGCACTCCTCACAACAAGGGGGAGAGAGGCCTTCTCATCGAAGTTTGCCTTCACCACCACTCTAGTTTCTTACCTCGCAAAGAGGAACAAGAATATGGTGATCATAAGGACAGGAAGCCAGACATCATCCTGGACTACAACCACAACAAAAGAGGTGTGGACAAGGTGATTGGAACTGCCCGCTGGCCCCTGGTCATCTTCCATAACATCATTGATGTGTCCTCATGCATTCATGATATGGAACAAGATCAACCCTACCTGGATGCCTGATAAGTGGAACAAGAGGATGTTCCTGGAGCAGCTGGGAAAGGCTCTTGTAACCCCACACATTCAAAGAAAGGAGAGCCGAAGTATTTGCTTTACAGTCCTATGTGCTGCACATGTGAGAAATACATCTGCAAAGTCCATGCACACACACTTTCCTACATGTGCTAAGTAGAGTTCATTGATTTATGTTCACATTTTTGTATCTAGTTTGTTCTAATTTATTGTTTATACACCTTGTGGGTGGGGGCAATGGTTAAAAAATGTGAGAAGACTAGTATTTTGTAGTTGAATTCCTCATTGTACAGTATCACTATGTTGCCAAAAAAGTTCAAGACTTATTGTTTCCCTTCAATAAAATGCAATCAAGACTACTTTTTCACATTTCTGCTTCTTTCTTAGGCAATACAAGTGCTGTCTCTTGCACACAAGTTTACACCTATGCAGTACCTTAAGCAATAAATAATAATACAACTCTACTTTAGTAAAGAACTATTGATAGGTGTGTTAAAAAAAACGAGTGGTGTAGACTGCATTTAATCTGCATTGTGAAGAGGGAAAACCCAGATATTCAAAGTTTGAAGAATGACGGGTTGTTTCTTCATGCAAAATAGATTTGGGATTTAAAATTCAATTAAGCTACTTTATTTTAGGGGTTTAGTGAAGGCGGGTCATTTTTTTACCCTTAGGACAAGGGGAGTATACAGAATGTTAAGACATGCAGGTCAGTCAATCTGGAGAATTTCAAGGACTTTGAAAGATTCTCAAGTTGTATTTGCAAAAACCATCAAGTGCTATGATGAAACTGGCTCATGAGGACCGGCACAGGAAAGGAAGACCGAGTTACCTCTGCTGCAGAGGATAAGATCATTAGAGTTAACTGCACCTCATATAAATGCTTCACAGAGTTCAAGTAACAGACACATCTCAACATCAACTGTTCAGAGGAGACTGCGTGAATCAGTTCATGGTCGAATTGCTTCAAAGAAACCACTAATAAAGAGACTTGCTTGGGTCAAGAAACACGAGCAATGGACATCAGGTGGAAATCTGTACTTTGGTCTGATCAGTCCAAATTTGAGATTTTTTTGATCCAACCGCTGTGTCTTTGTGAGATGCAGAGTAGGTGAACGGATGATCTCTGCATGTGTGGTTCCCACCGTGAAGCGTGGAGGTGGTGGTGTGATGGTGCTTTGCTGGTGACACTGTCAGTGATTTAATTAGAATTCAAGGCACACTTAACCAGCATGGCTACCACAGCATTCTGTAGCGATACGCCATCCTATCTGGTTTGGTCTTAGTGGGACTATCATTTGTTTTTCAACAGGACAATGACCCAACACACCTCCAGGCTGTGTAAGGACTATAAGAAGGAGAGTAATGGAGTGCTGCATCAGATAACCTGGCCTCCACAATCACCCGACCTCAACCCAATTGAGATGGTTTAGGATGAGTTGGACCGCAGAGTGAAGGAAAAGCAGCCAGCAAAGGCTCAGCATATGTGGGAACTGTTGGAAAAGCATTCCAGGTGAAGTTGGTTGAGAGAATGCCAAGGGTGTGCAAAACTGTCAAAGGATGTCTACCTTGAAGAATCTGAAATACGAAATATATTTTGACTTAACACTTTTCTGTTACTGCGTTGTTTCATAGTTTGTCTTCACTATTATTCTACAATGTAGAAAATATTAAAAATAAAAACCCTTGAATGAGTAGGTGTGTCAACTTTTGACTGGTACTGTAGGTAGGGATAAAGTGACTATGCAACAGGATAGATGAACAGTAGCAGCAGCGTACAGTGCCTTTGAATACAGATGAACAGTTGCAGCAGCGTATAGTGCCTTTGGAAAAGTATTCAGACCCCTTGAATTTTTCCAACATTTTGTTAGGTTACAGCCATATTCTAAAACTGATGAAATTGTTTATTTGTTTTTCCCCTCATCAATCTATATACAAGATCCCATAATGACAAAGCAAAAACAGGTTTTTAGAAATGTTTGCTAATAAAATAAACAAATATTACATTTACATAAATGTAAGATGGCATTGGAGAGGATGGCTGCCGTTTCATGGGCTCTTAATTAACCAACAGTGCTATTTTGTTTGTTTTCTAAGCATTGTTTGTAACTTATTTTGTAGATAATGTTGCTGCTACCATCTCGTATGACAAAAATATCTTATCGAAATCAGAACTGCGATTACCCATCTTGAACTGGACGAATAATTTCTCTTAAATGAGTCAGACAAGAGGGATTTACTCCAGACACCTGAACAGGCCCCCATCACCGTCATTCACAGGAGATAAGAGACGGAAAAGATATCGGGGTGCCTTGAGGATCTGAAGATGATTGGCTAATCTGCCCTTGCCATCCGTACTACTGGCCAACGTACAATCTCTGGAAAATAAATTGGACATGCTAAAAGCACATATATCTTATGTTTCACTGAGAAGTGGCCGAACAACGACATGAATAACATGTATCTGGCGGGTTATACACTGCATCGGCAGAATAGAACAGCAGCCTCTGGGAAGACAACGGGTGACGGTCTATGTATATTTGTAAACAACAGCTGGTGCACGATATCTAAGGAAGTCTCAAGGTTTTGCCTGTCTGAGGTAGTGTGATCAACAGCTTATCATGAGATACTCTATCTACCTAGAAAGTTTTCATCTGTATTTTTCGTAGCTGTCTACATACCACCACAGACCGATGCTGGCACTAAGACCACACTCAAAGAGCTGTATACCGCCATTTGCAAACAGGAAAACGCTCATCCAGAGGCAGCGCTCCTAGTGGCCGGGGACTTCAAATCCATTTGACCTAATATCTATCAGCATGGTACATGTGCAACCAGAGGGAAAAACACTCAAGACCACCTTTACTCCACACACAGAGACGCGTACAAAGCTCTCCCTCGCCCTCCATTTGGAAAATCTGACCATGACTTTATCCTTCTGAGTCCTGCTTACAAACGACAATTAAAGCAGGAAGCACCAGTGACTAGATCAATAAAAAGGTTTCATTGTAATGCTCCTCGTTTTTAATCATCTTGATTTGTCAGTTGGCATAATTAGTACACTGACATCTCCCATCACTGGATTGATCATCCCTAAAGCCAACACCTCATTTGGCCGCCTTTCGTTCCAGTTCTCTGCTGCCTGTGATTGGAACGAATTGCAAAAATCACTGAAGTTGGAGACTTTTATCTCCCTCACCAACTTCAAACATCTGCTATCTGAGCAGCTAACCGATCGCTGCAGCTGTACATAGTCTATTGGTAAATAGCCCACCCATTTTCACCTACCTCATCCCCATACTGTTTTTATTTATTTATTTTTCTGCTCTTTTGCACACCAATATCTCTACCTTTACATAACCATCTGATCATTTATCACTCCAGTGTTAATCTGCATAATTGTAATTATTTGCCTACCTTCTCATGCCTTTTGCACACAATGTATATATAGACTCCCCTTTTTTCTACTGTGTTATTGACTTGTTAATTGTTTACTCCATGTGTAACTCTGTGTTGTCTGTTCACACTGCTATGCCTTATCTTGGCCAGGTCGCAGTTGCAAATGAGAACTTGTTCTCTACTAGCCTACCTGGTTAAATAAAGGTGAAATAAAAAAGGTGCGTTTTCCAAGACATTGCCACGTTCCAAACTAGAGAATGTAATTAACATGTAGTCAGATTCTTATAGATACAAGGGAAACAGAGTTAAGTTGAGTAGCTAGCTAGTTGTACATTGCTGTTATTATGAAACTAGACTTTCCCCTCTGGTCCAGTAACCTGCTACTGCTGGTGACTTAGTGGGGGGACAGGGTCAGAGAGAAATAACCCTGTGTGTCTGCTTACAGGGATCCAGGCAGAGAGAAAGGTGGAAGGAGACGGCTGGACTGACAATGACCACTGAAGGGGATCCCAGCCTCTCTGCCAAACTGCTGCAACTGGTGCTGCTGTCCACCTACTGGGGCATGCAGATCTGGTTTACCTGCATATCAAGTAAGTAACTTGACCTCTGATCCCCTTAACCCTGTGAGAGGGTGTGTGTTGGTGTGTAAGATGGACAGTACTCCTATAGGGCTCCTGTGTGTTTTTGATCAGGCTTTGTGATGGACAGCCACCTGAACAGACACACATTTGGTTTGATCCAGAGCAGACTGGTTCCGTTCTACCTTCACCTGGGCTCTCTCTGTGCCTTCCTCAACCTGACGCTGTTCGCTGTCTACCACCCTGCAGACCTGCTAGATGACAGAGAGGCCTTCCAGGTAACTCGAACCCTTGACCCTACCACCCTGCTAGATGACAAGGAACATTTCAATTGCATACTCATCTCCTTCTCAAAACCCATTGGATGAGAAAGCCAGAGGTCCCTCCCTTCAGACCTTCTCTTCCAATGGGTTATGAAAAGGAGAGGACATGAAGTATGCAACAGATTCTCCCAGGGAGACCTTCCAGGTACATGAGGAGTCCTGACCGTGGGAGAATCCTCACCTCATAACCCATTGGAGAAGGTCCGAAGGGAGGGACCTCTGGCTCTCTCAATGGGTTTTGAAGAGACGAGAATGCAATCGAGATTCTCCCCCAGATCTCTAACCTTGTCAGGGACTCATTCCTCTATGCAGCTGCTTTCATACATTGATACACTTTGTCTCTCTCGCTGTAGATTGGGGTATACTTCCTGTGTGTCGGTAGCAGCGGTCAACGCCCAGTGGTTCGGTCAGATGACATCAGAGATAATGGAAGACATGCATCTAATGGAGCAAGCACAAGGATTGGGCCAGGACATTGGTCTATCTACCAATAGGGAGGCTTACGCCAAGCTGTGTGAGACAGACGGTAGATACAGGCGTCTGTCTGGTCGGCTGTGGCTTTACAGACTGTTGTCTTCGCTGTGTAACATCTGCTGCATTACCTGCAATGCATACAGCCTGTACTACCTAGCAGAGAACCTTACTTCACTATAGCAGTTACCAAATCTGCAGTATCTATTGGCTGGGGAAATATGGATGGTAAGTCCACGGGTGGCTGGAGTGAATGGTATCGACACATTAAAATCATGGTTTCATACCATTCACATTACTATGAGCCGCCCTACCCTCACCAGCCTCCCGTAGTTAAGTCCAGCAACACTCAGGTTTGTTCTTTTTCAAGCCATTTTAATCTTCTACTAGAGCGATGGAGAGATGTATTTTATTAAACTAGAGGAGAGATGGAGGGATGTATTTTATTAAACTAGGAGATGGAGGGATGTATTTTATTAAACTAGAGGAGAGATGGAGGGATGTATTTTATTAAACTAGAGGAGAGATGTATTTTATTAAACTAGGAGAGATGGAGGGATGTATTTTATTCTATTAGAGAGATGGAGGGATGTATTTTATTTAACTAGAGGAGAGATGGAGGGATGTATTTTATTAAACTAGAGGAGAGATGGAGGGATGTATTTTATTCTACTAGAGGAGAGATGGAGGGATGTATTTTATTAAACTAGGAGAGATGGAGGGATGTATTTTATTAAACTAGGAGAGATGGAGGGATGTATATTTTTTTTTTTTCACTTTGACTTTTCTACATTGTAGAATAATAGTTAAGACAAACTATGAAATAACACATGGAATCATGTAGAAATCAAAAGTGTTAAATAAATCAAAATATGAGATTCTTGACAGCTTTGCATTCTCTCAACCAGCTTCATGAGGTAGTCACCTGGAATACATTTAAATTAACAGGTGTGCCTTAAGAAGGAAAGAAATTCCAGAAATTAACTTAATGCGTTTGAACCAAAGTAGGGGGGTATACAGAAGATAGCCCTATTTGGTGCAAAGAGAAAAAAAACGGTCAGTCAATACAGAAAATTTCTTCCAAGTGCAGTTGCAAAAACCAAGCGCTATGATGAAACTGGCTCTCATGAGGACCACCACAGGAAAGGAAGACCCAGAGTTACCTCTGCTGCAGAGAATACATTTATTAGTTACCAGCCTCAGAAATTGCAGCCCAAATAAATGCTTCAGAATTCAAGTAACAGACTGCGTGAATCAGGCCTTCATGGTCAAATTTCTGCAAAGAAACCACTAATAAAGGACACCAATAAGAAGACTTGCTTGGGCAAGAAACACAAGCAAAGGACATTAGACCAGTGGAAATCTGTACTTTGGTCTGATGAGTCCAAATTTTAGATTTTTGGTTCCAACCGCCGTGCCTTTGAGATGCAGAGTAGGTGAACGGATGATCTCTGCATGTGTGGTTCCCACTGTGAAGCGTGGAGGTGATGGTGCTTTGCTGGTGACACTGTCTGATTTATTTAAAATTCAAGGCACACTTAACCAGCATGGCTACCACAGCATTCTGTAGCGATACGCCATCCCATCGTGTTTGGTCTTAGTGGGACTATCATTTATTTTTCAACAGGACAATGACCCAACACACCTCCAGGTTGTGTAAGGGCTATTTGACTAAGAAGGAGAGTGATGCATCAGATGACCTAGCCTTCACAATCACCCAACCTCAACCCAATTGAGATGAGTTGAACTGTAGAGTGAAGGAAAAGCAGCAAACAAGCACTCAGCATATATGTAGGAACAGCATTCCAGGTGAAGCTGGTTGAGAGAATGCCAAGCTGTCATCAAGGCAAAGTGTGGCTACTTTGAAGAATCTCAAATATATTTAGATTTGTTTAACACTTTTTTGGTTACATGATGTCTACACGTATTTTACAATGTAGAAAATAGTACAAAATAAAAACCCTGGAAGCAGTAGGTATCAACTTTTGACTAGTACTATATATTTATTTGGTGTTACATGTAGGAGTGGATTTCTTTTAATTTGGGGTGTTTTAATCAAATATATCTGAGGTGCCCTTGAGCAAGACATTTAACCCCTAATATGCAGGGTTTTTCTGGATCAAAAAGGGTGGTGGGTGTGGCTGAATTTGAGCCCCCCATTTTATTTAAGCCAATTTCTCCATGGTGTTAGAATACATTTTGCATTCTTAAAAGAAAATGTCCTGCAATTCATTTACCATGGCTAATGCTGTGTTCTAACAAATCAATACCGCTTAATTGCTTTTGAAATGTAAATCTCCCTGACTGTCAAGCTTTTTTGTGATTGTTAGTTCCATTAACTTTATTTGGTTTTAGTAATTTGTTTACATAAATCCAGTGTAAGTAATAAAATTATTTTAACGTATACCTCGGGTTTCAATCGAAAGTCCGCACAGGGTTCCACATCCACGCACCTCCCTTAGTGACCTGCAGAGATTGCTGATGAGAGGGTTCATTTCATGGAACAGAAGGTATACATTAGGATTGCTGCTGCTGTGTGGCTGACCCTGTGCTGCTTTTAGCCTCTGACTGTCAGTGGTCTGCAATAAACAGAAGACAGCAAAAAGATCAATTTCACTATGGACTGAAATACTTGCAAGGGTTGTAGATGAGGTATTTTTAATGTTAAAAATCATTGTTCTGGTTTTGAAGATAGTTTGACATGTTTGGTGATCAACATAACTTACTTCACAGATCAGTAACAAAAAGTAAGTACACCCAGCTAAAACCTTGGGGAGTGCAGACATTGGTATATCAAAAATGCTATTTTAAAATGGTGAATATTGCCATACCTGACAACTTGACTGTTGGGTAATGGCATGTAAAAGGACCCTGACGTTTCTAAGTATTAAACAGCCTTCAGAGTTAAGTTAGTCCCATCCTTAACCCTTAGGGGAGAAGTTAACCTCTGACAGCCAAACTATGAAACAACTCTAAAAGCTTTAACCAGAGCAAGGTATTGTCTGTTGCCTGCCAGCTACAGTTAAAACAGACCCACTAATCAATGAGACGAGCAAGTGACGCTTGCGCTAGGTAGACTCAGCGATATGTCGTACATGCAGAAACTAAACAGCATAGTGGGTCGGACTCAACTTCTGTGCTGTTTTGGTGCCCTGGCTACCCAAACTTCTTGCGCCGGCCAAATGCCACGCCAACGGAAGAGCCTGGATCCCGAAGATTTCTAGAAAGCAAACATCCTAACCATTTTGATTGGTCCCAGAGACAGAGGTGTTGTGCCCGAAGAACACACGTGGATAAAGCGGCGTTTAGAAAATTCATCATTGGCTTCGATACCCGGTTAAAGACGATCCAATCTCTGATGACTTTGTTTTGTACAACACCCTTCATTTTGACGTCATCACAAATGAGGGCAGTCTCAGACTAACAGATGCAGCGAACATAAAGCAGCGGAAGATTTCAATTTGAGTTATGAAACAAACCCGTGCACATACTGTGTGAGAGCCAAGTCTTGCATCTGAATATCTGTGGTGCTGCTCGTGGCAACATTTAGCTGAGTCTACCTTTAAACGTCTTTGTATGCTTCAAATCTAAGGAAAACATGGAGGGTGGAGTTAACCTCTGGTCTTTAGGGCTCAGACACCTATAGAGTTTGGTGGCAGAGAGTACTTAGCACCTCTGAACGTAATGTGTGTACCGATTTTCCATGTAGAAGCACAAGTCAGATATCTACAGAGGATGATCGGCACACCAACACTATATCCACAATCAGCGCGACGTGAAAGCCTTTAGGGTAAGTTAACCCTGGACATGGCGTGTCACAGTAAGGCATATATAGTTCACCTTCTCCCAACATTGGCTAGCTAGACCGACAGCTGGTAAAAGTGCAATAATATTGTTTTTAAAAGCAAATGAAAAGATTTGACAATCATAAACTTAACATAATTACCACAAGTTGCCTCTACAGAGACCCAGTCACACATACAAACCCTTTATAAAACCCAGAGCAGAAATTCAGAAATACTGGAGAATGACAATATAAACAGTCTTTCCTATCAGATACAGTTGAAATCAGAAGTTTACATACACTTAGGTTGGAGTCATTAAAACTTGTACTTCAACCGCTCCACAAATTTCCTGTTAACAAACTATAGTTTTGGCAAGTCGGTTAGGACATCTACTTTGTGGATGACAAGTAATTTTTACAACAATTGTTTACAGATTATTTCACTTAACTCACGGTATCACAATTCCAGTGGGTCAGAAGTTTACATACACAAAGTTGACTGTGCCTTTAAACTGCTTGGAAAATTATGTCATGTCAATTAGCCTATCAGAAGCGTACCTGTGCAAGGCCTACCTTCAAACTCAGTGCCTCTTTGGTTGGGAAAATCAAAAGAAATCGTCGACCTCCACAAGTATGTTGCTCCTTGGGAGCAATTTCCAAAAGCCTGAAGGTACCACATTCATCTGTACAAACAATAGTACGCACGTATAAATACCATGGGACCACGCAGCCGTCATACCACTCGGGACGAAGACGTGTTCTGTCTCCTAGAGATTAACATACTTTGGAGCAAAAAGTGTAAATCAATCCCAGAACAAAAAGCAAATGACCTTGTGAAGATGCTGGAGGAAACAGGTAGAAAAGTATCTATATCCACAGTAAAACAAGTCGACATAACCTGAAAGGCCGCTCAGCAAGGAAGAAGCCACTGCTCCGCCATAAAAAAGCCAGACTACGGTTTGAAACAAAAATAGAACTGTTTGGCCATAATGACCATTGTTATGTTTGGAGGAAAAGGGGGAGGCTTGCAAGCCGAAGAACACCATCCCAACCATGAAGCATGGGGGTGGCAGCATCATGTTGTGGGGGTGCTTTGCTGCAGGAGGGACTGGTGCACTTCTCAAAATAGATGGCATCATGAGGTAGGAAAATTATGTGGATATATTGAAGAAACATCTCAAGGAAGTTAAAGCTTGGTCGCAAATGGGTTGAATGACCCCAAGCATACTTCCAAAGTTGTGGCAAAATGGCTTAAGGACAACAAAGTCAAGGAATTGGAGTGGCCATCACAAAGCCCTGACCTCAAACCTATAGAAAATGTGTGGGCAGAACTGAAAAAGCGTGTGGGCGCAAGGAGGCCTACAAACCTGACTCGGTTACACCAGCTCTGTCAGGAGGAATGGGCCAAAATTCACCCAACTTATTGTGGGAAGCTTGTGGAAGGCTACTCGAAACGTTTGACCAAAGTTAAACAATTTAAAGGTAATGCTACCAAATACTAATTGAATGTATTTAAACTTCTGACGCACTGGGAATGTGATTCTCTACTATTATCCTGACAATAAAGTGGTTATCCTAATTGACCCAAGACATGGGATTTTTACTAGGATTAAATGTCAGGAATTGTGAAAAACTGAGTTTAAATGTATTTGGCTAAGGTGTATATGTATGTAAACTTCCGACTTCAACTGTATGATGGACAACATCTTATGCACATACCAGCACCCACATAATACTGCCTCAGATTCCATTGGACCATTCCTGTTTGAGGGAACATTCCATACATTCTGCTTGGTTCTGACATCAGGAGAGAATTCAATCCCCATGAACCCATTTCACCAAAAACGGGAAGACCGTGCTCTCCATGATGTAATCGTCTAATGACTAAACATGAGGAAGTTAAGTAAAAGCACCCTTTAAAATCATGTTGCCCCAGCAACACCCTCCTAATCCACATGTCCAGTGGGAGGAGCCTGTTGCCATGGTGGGGCGTCCAGTTGGTTGCTATGGTAACCACAGCTGTTAAGTCCATAAATACAACATGTACCAAAAATAGAATGTTCTCTTGTACCATTAACATTTGAAAAAGGATCTCCAGTGACTTTTCCTCTGGCATACCGATGTCACACCACCACTTTCCCCTTGATCTCCATGGCGTTCTCAGAGGGTTTACTGGACTGTTCCTCTGTCAGAGTAATGTAGGAGTACACCAGGCTACCTGCAATACTGACACACACACACACACACCATTAACTGTCTGAAATGAAGAACTATTTCTGCTGTTGTGTGACTTAAGCCCAAATATATCCAGCCCATACCTGATATTTAAACCAATGAAATTTGTCCAAGAGAAAATGTAGTCTCCACCAAACACCATCCCGATGTATGTCACTAGAATATTCTGTGAGAAAGAACACAGTAGAAGGATTAAAAAAACATTTTAACATGTCATTATTGATGGGGTAGAGCGAGGTTTTATCATGTGATTATTGATGGGTTAGAGAGCGTGTGTCATTATTGATGCGTTAGAGAACGTTTTGTCATTATTAATGGGTTAGGGTTAGAGAACGTTTTGTCAATATTAATGGGTTAGGGTTAGAGAACGTTTTGTCAATATTAATGGGTTAGGGTTAGAGAACGTTTTGTCAATATTAATGGGTTATAGTGAGGTTTTATCATGTGATTATTGATGGGTTAGAGAGCGTGTGTCATTATTAATGGGTTAGGGCATTTTATCACGTCATTATTAATGGGTTAGGATTAGTGTTTGTTTCGTGCTTTTATTGATGGATTAGAAAACATTTTATCACGTCGTTATTAATGGGTTAGAAGAGTTTTGTCCTTAACAGGTTCGGGTTAGAGAGCTTTTTATCATGTGATTACTAATGGGTTAGAGAGTTTTATCATGTGATTACTGATGGGTTAGAGAGCGTTTTATCATGTGATTACTGATGGGTTAGAGAGCGTTTTATCATGTCATTATTAGAGATGCACAATATATTGGTGAACTTAACGGCATCGGCCCGATGTCAAAGCTACCGTGCATACCTATATAACGTGACGTAATGGCGCTACACAGCACTCCTAACCTAGCCCACACAATGTCTGCTGTGTGGATCGAGCAGTCATTTGAGCGAGACAACACAAAAGGCAAAATCAATTAATGCCAAGATAATGGAATTCATTGCCCTTGACAATCAACCGTTCTCTGTCGTGGGTGATGTTGGCTTTCGCCGACTGGTCGAGCACCGGGACACACTACCAAGTGTGCTATTTTTCAGATGTTACACAGTAATAGCGTCACGACATACATACTATGGAACGCCGTTTGGGTCAAAGCTGTACAGAAAAGTAAACACCGGCCACGAACGATGTGTTTTCAATACTGCGCTGGTAATAAAGCATAATTTGTTCGACCACAACTTCTGGGGTATCTAGCTTTAGCTTGGCACCTGGCCAGCACCAATACAACCTGCCTGAAAACAATGATCAGTAGAAACTGCAGTCATTTTCATTATTCTTAGCAATGATTTAGGAATCCTTGTGAGTAAGTATTAGCTAGGTTGCCACTTGTTGTTCATAAAAATAAATAGCTAGCCAGCTACTTATAACTTTAGCTTTGGGCAACAGGGTTAAGCAGCCAGCTAGCTTCATCTGGCTAGTGAGGCTTGACTTGACTGCGTTATGTGTTGTGAAGCTAGCAACAATGAGGATTAGACGCAATGGTGGAATTTCCGATTTGCCTTCAATATAAAAGATAAAATTCTTATTTACAACTACGGCCCGGACGATGCTGGGCCAATTGTGCGCCGCCCTATGAGACTCCCAATCACGGCTGGATGTTATCCAGCTTGGATTCGAACCAGGCACTGTTGTTACGCCTTTTGCACTGAGATGCAGTGCCTTGGACCTCTGCGTCCATGTGTGTGTGTTTAACTGTACTAGAATGCTTAAAACGCCGCAATTTTTTTTAGCTGAAAATATCGGCGGGTTAGAGAGCCTTTTGTCATTATTGATGGGTTAGTTAACGTTTTATCATTTCATTATTGATAGGTTAGGGTTAGTGTTTTATGTCAATATTAGAGAACGTTTTATCATGTCATAATTAATGGGTTAGGGGTAAGACAGCATTTTATCTTGTCATTATTAATGGGCTGGGGTTCTGTTCTGGGAGCTTACCTTGATACAGCCCACGATGGTGGTGGTTAGAGCTGAGTTGTATTGTGTACAGAGCACTGTAGAATACATCAGCACAAACCTGCAATACAAACACACCACAAGTCATCACACACACAGCACAGAAGGGTAGAAAACAGACAGAAGAGGAGTATGGAAGAGGGGTAGAGAACAGAGAGGTTAAGAGTCAGGATCTCACCCCATTATACAGGATAGGATGAACTGGCTGAGAAACAGGATGTCTGACCAGCCATCATACTCCACCGCCTGCAGACATACACCATCATTAAGACAGCAGAGAAAGTGTATTTAGTAGTAGCTAACAACATAATGGCAGCTTTGTGTGTTTCTGGCTGCTGGCCTCTTCACTTCCTGAGTTTGGAAAACCAGGCCTCTCTACCACTCTCTCAGACACTGTCTCTCTGTCTCGCACTCTTTTGGTATCTTATTAGGATCCCCCATTAGCTGTTGCAAAAGCAGCAGCTACTCTTCCTGGGGTCCACACAAAACATGAATAGACAAGTACAGCTCAAGGACATAACTACAAAAGCGGCACACGTAGCCTACATATCAATACACACAAACGATCTAGGTCAAACAGGGGAGAGGTGTTGCTTTATCTGTTTTTTTAAACCAGGTTTACTGTTCATTTGACCAATATGAGATACAGTATTATATGGAGCCATTATTGCATGTTTTCTTGTCAGTCTCTCCTCAACTCTTAGCCAAGAGAGACTGGCATGCATACAGTTGCTTGCGAAAGTATTGACCCCCTTGGCATTTTTCCTATTTTGTTGCCTTACAACCTGGAATTAAACGTTTTTTGGGGGGTTTGTCTCATTTGATTTACACAACAAGCCTATCACTTTGAAGATGCAAGATATAAGAAAAAAAACTGAACTTGAGCGTGCATAACTATTCACCCCCCCAAAGTCAAGTCTTTTGGGCTATGTCTCTATATGCTTGGGATTTTTGCTCATTCTTCAAGACAAAACTGCTCCAGCTCCTTCAAGTCCTACCACAGATTCTCAATTGGATTGAGGTCTGGGCTTTGACTAGGCCATTCCAAGACATTTAAATGTTTCCCTTTAAACCACTCGAGTGTTGCTTTAGCAGTATGCTCAGGGTCATTGTCCTGCTGGAAGGTGAAGCTCTGTCCCAGTCTCCAATCTCTGGAAGACTGAAACAGGTTTCCCTCAAGAATTTCCCTGTATTTAGCGCCATCCACCATTCCTTCAATTCTGACCAGTTTCCCAGTCTCTGCTGATGAAAGACATCCCCACAAGCATGCATGATGCTGCCACCACAATGCTTCACTGGGTTCTCGGGGTGACGAGAGGTGTTGGGTTTGTACCAGACATAGCGTTTTCCTTGATGGCCAAAAAGCTCAATTTTAGTTTCATCTGACCAGAGTACCTTCTTCCATATGTTTGGGGTCTCCCCCACATGCTTTTTGGGCAAACACCAAACGTGTTTGCTTATTTTTTTCTAAAGCAATGCCTTTTTCTGGCCACTCTTCTGTAAAGCCCAGCTCTGTGGAGTGTAGGGCTTAAAGTGGTCCTATGGACAGATACTCCAATCTCCGGTGTGGAGCTTTGCAGCTTTTTCAGGGTTATCTTAGTTGTTTTTTTTCCCCTCCTTGCCTGGTCTGTGAATTTTGGTGGGCAGCCCCCACGTGGTGCCATATTCTTTCCATTTTTTAATAATGGATTTAATGGTGCTCCGTGGGATGTTCAAAGTTTCTGATATGTTTTTATAACACAACCTTGTCCATGACCTGTTTGGAGAGCTCCTTGGTCTGCTTGGTGATGCTACAGACTCTGGGGCCATTCAGAACAGGTGTATATATACACTGAGATCATGTGACACTTAAATAAAGTCCACCCGTGTGCAATGTGACTTCTGAAGGTAATTGGTTGCACCAGATCTTATTTAGGGGCTTCATAGCAAAGGGGAATACATATGCACGCACAACTTTTCAGTTTTTTTTTTTTTTTCATTTCACTTCACCAATTTGGACTATTTTCTGTATGTCCATTACCGGAAATCCAAAAATAAAAATCCATTCAAATTACAGGTTGGAATGCAACTAAATAGGAAAAACACCAAGGGGGATTAATACTTTTGCACGGCACTGTAGTATTTATATCAGCCCTCTGATTACAATGAAGAGCAAGAGGTGCCGCTCTGTTCTGGGCGTTCTAGGTCTTTTATTGCAGCACTCAACCGGACAATAATCAAGACAAGAAAACTAGAGCCTGCAGGACTTGGTGTCATAAAAGCACAGCATCTCTTTATTACGGACAGACCGCTCTCCATCTTCACAACCATTGAATATGTTTTGACCATGACAGTTTACAAGTAATTTAGTCCTCTCAACTTGTACAACAGCCACTAGAACGTAGGAAATTATTTGCACCAAATAGAATGCTCTTCGTTTTAGAGATGTTCAAGACAAGTTTATTACTGGCACCCATTCCAAAACAGACTGCAACTGTTAAGGGTTTTGATGACTTCATGAGCATATGGTTGAATCGTCAGTATACATGGACATACAGGCTTTGTGTAATGCCAGTGACAGGTCATTGGCCAAAATATAAAAAAGTGGCAGAGTTGAAGAGCTGCCCTGTGGTACACTACACCTTAAATGTTTCACATTAAAGAAGCCCTTCTGAGTTCTATTAGATAGCTCTGAATCCACATAACAAGTTCTCAACAACAGGTTATGGTCAGTACTGTCAAAGGCTGCACTGAACTCTAACAGAACAGCACCCACAATTGTCTTATTTTACATTTATGTCAGAGAAGTACATGTTGAACGTCTGTTGTTAATTTGTTTACAGAGAAATAGTGTTGTACTGTATTTTCAACAGTTTGCTGATAGGTCTGCTGTTAGAACCAGTGTAAACCAGCTGCTTTACCACTCTTGGGTAGCCAAATGACTGGCTTCCCTCCAGGCCTGAGGACAAATACTTTTCTCTAGGCTCAGATTAAAAATATGACCGACAGATGCTTTTCTTTAATTGTTATTTTTTTCATGCATGAGTTGACGGCTCACTGTTCGTTGTTGACGTTTCCTGCCTAAGTTTGCCCTCTTTGCCAATTGTCTCGTGCCCTCCCTCTCAGTCTCTCCATGACATTAGCACATTGAGAGACTGCTGCCACACAGACAGACAGATCTTACCCTCTGAACGTCTCCAGTGAGTTGAGCTAGCAGCATTGTTGGAAAGATCATAAACAACGCATTATAATACAGCAAGCCATACTTCCCCAGCTCCTGAGAGGGAGAGAGGGGCAAGAGAGGGAGAGAAGGGAGGGGAAGAAGAGGCAGAGAAGAGAACAGAGAGGGTTATTCATGATGGTACATTCCTCTCTAGCCAGCATATAGCTGTCACCAGCTCACTGCTCTACAACAAACTCTTTGGGGTTGTTGGGATGGCATGCTAACACTATATATGGTGGTAGGGTTATCATTAGTCTAAAGAACCGTACATAAAAATGACTTTGGCAGTAGTAGAATAGTATAACTAGCAATAGAATAGTATAACTAGCGGCAGTATAACATAGCTTGCGGGAGAATAACGAGCGGTAGAAAAGTATAACTAGCAGTATAATAGTAGTATAGCTAGTGGTAGAAAAGTATAACTAGTAGTAGAATAGTATAACTAGTAGTATAGCTAGTTGTAGAACAGTATAGCTAGTGGTATAACTAGTAGAACAGTATAACTAGTAGTATAACTAGTAGAACAGTATAACTAGTGGTAGAAGATTATAACTAGTGGTATAACTAGTGGTAGAACAGAATGACTAGTGGTATAACTAGTAGTAGAACAGTATAACTAGTAGCAGAACAGTATGACTAGTAGTAGAAGAGTATAACTAGTAGTAGACCTAGTGGTAGAACAGTATAACTAGTGGTAGAACTAGCAGTATCACTAGTAGTAGAACAGTATAACTAGTGGTATAACTAGTAGTAGAAAAGTATAACTAGTGGTAAAACTAGTAGTAGAACAGTAGAACTAGTGGTAGAACAGTATAACTAGTGGTATAACTAGTAGTAGAACAGTATAACTAGTAGCAGAACAGTAGAACTAGTAGTAGAACTAGTGCTAGAACAGTATAACTAGTAGTAGAACTAGTGGTATAACTAGTAGTAGAACAGTATAACTAGTGGTAGAACAGTATAACTAGTGGTAGAACTAGTAGTATAATAGTATAACAGATGGTAGAATAGTATAACTAGTGGTATAACTAGTAGTATAACTAGTAGTAGAACAGTATAACTAGTGGTAGAACAGTATAACTAGAGGTAGAACTAGTGGTAGAACAGAATAACTAGTGGTATAACTCGTAGTAGAACAGTATAACTAGTAGCAGAACAGTATAACTAGTGGTAGAACAGTATAACTAGTAGTAGACCTAGTGGTAGAACAGTATAACTAGTGGTATAGCTAGTGGTAGAACAGTATAACTAGTGGTAGACCAGTATAACTAGTGGTAGAACTGATGGTAGAATAGTATAACTAGTGGTATAACTAGTAGTAGAAGAGTATAACTAGTAGTAGAAGAGTATAACTAGTGGTAGAACAGTATAACTAGTGGCATAACTAGTAGTAGAACAGTATAACTAGTAGTATAACTAGTAGTAGACCTAGTGGTAGAACAGTATAACTAGTGGTATAACTAGCAGTATCACTAGTAGTAGAACAGTATAAATAGTGGCATAACTAGTAGTAGACCAGTATAACTAGTAGTAGAACTAGTAGTAGAACAGTAGAACTAGTAGTAGAATAGTATAACTAATGGTAGAACAGTATAGCTAGTGGTATAACTAGCAGTATCACTAGTAGTAGAACAGTATAAATAGTGGCATAACTAGTAGTAGACCAGTATAACTAGTAGTATAACTAGTAGTAGAACAGTATAACTAGTAGTAGAATAGTATAACTAATGGTAGAACAGTATAACTAGTGGTATAACTAGTAGAAGAACAGTCAAACTAGTAGTATAACTGATGGTAAAATAGTAACTAGTGGTAGAACAGTATAACTAGTGGTATAACTAGTAGTAGAACAGTATAACTAGTAGTAGAACAAGTGGTATAACTAGTAGTAGAATAGTATAACTAGTAGTATAACTGATGGTAGATCTAGTAGTAGAATAGCATAACTAGTGGTAGTAGTCGAATAGTATAACTAGTGGTAGAACAGTATAACTAGTGGTAGAAATGGTAGTAGAATACTATTACTAGTAGTAGAACTAGTGGTGATGAGAGATCGTCAAAGCAGTAGCATGAAGTGAATTAGAAAGCTAGCAGACAGTGTAATATGAGTGCAACAGCCAACCTCATCTCATGTCAACTCCCAAAATTAACTCTCATTCAGAAGTCACCAAGGGTGACAGTGGGTCACTTTCTAAACATATCTCAGCCTGCCTGTGCTATACTGGAGTACAAGCCTTGATAATTTATTGAGTTAAAACGTCAGTCACAAGTTTTGTCTGATTAGCTAAACTAACTGGTATCCAGCGATAACATGTGAAGGATAGCTTGCCTTCCATTATCTCCACATACACTACATGGACACCCGCTCTACAAACATCTCATTCCAAAATCAGGGGCATTAAAATATGGAGTTTGTCCCCCCTTTGCTGGGAAGGCTTTCCACTGGACCTTGGAACATTGCTGCGGGGACTTGCTTCCATTCAGCCACAAGAGCATTAGTGATGTCGGCCGATTAGGCCTGGCTCGCAGTCGACGTTCCAATTCATCCCAAAGGTGTTTGATGGGGTTGAGGTCAGGACTCTGTGCAGCCCAGTCTAGTTCTTCCACACCGATCTCGACAAACCATTTCTGTATGGACCTCGCTTTGTGCACGGGGTCATTGTCATGCTGAAACAGGAAACGGCCTTCCCCAAACTGTTGCCAAAAAGTTGGAAGCACAGAATAGTCTAGAATGTCATTGTATGCTGTAGAGTTAAGATTTCCCTTCAATTGAACTAAGGGGCCTAGTCTGAACCATGAAAAACAGCCCCAAACCATTATTCCTCCACCTCCCTGACCAAGGCCCTTCTCCCCCGATTGCTCAAATTAATGTAATACATTTTTGAATAAGGCTATAACGTAACAAAATGTGGGAAAAGTGATAGGGTCTGAATACTTTCCGAATGCTAGGTGCTAAATATATTAGTCCAGCTAGGTGCAACATACGGTATCAGTCAAAAGTTTGCACCCACCTCTTTCAAGACTTTTTCTATTTTCTACATTGTAGAATAGTGAAGACATCAAAACTATGAAATAACACATATGGAATCATGTAGTAACCAAAAAAAAGCATTCAAAATATATTTTAGATTCTTCAAAGTAGCCTTGATGACAGCTTGGCATTCTCGCAACCTGCTTCATCTGGAATGCTTTTCCAACAGTCTTGAAGGAGTTCCTACATATGTGAGCACTTGTTGGCTGCTTTTCCTTCACTCTGCGGTCCAACCTCATCCCAAACCATCCCAAACCAATTGGGTTGAGATCGGGTGATTGTGTAGGCCAGGTCATCTGATGCAGCATCCTTCTTGGTCAAATAGCCCTGACACAACCTGGAGTATGTGGAGTGTGTTGGGTCATTGTCCTGTTGAAAAACAAATGATAGTCCCACTAAGACCAAACGAGATAGGATGGTGTATCGCGACAGAATGCTGTGGTAGCCGTGCTGGTTAATTAAGTGTGCCTTGAATTCTAAATTCCAAGCTTTAACTTCTTGACTGATGTCTTGAGATGTTGCTTCAATATATCCACATAATTTCTCTCTCACGATGCCATCTATTTTGTGAACTGTACCAGTCCCTCCTGCAGCAAAGCACCCCCACAACATGATGCTGCCACCCCTGTGCTCCATGGTTGGGATGGTGTTCTTCGGCTTGCAAGCATCCCCCTTTTTCCTCCAAACATAACGATGGTCATTATGGCCAAACAGTTCTATTTTTGTTTCATCAGACCAGAGGACATATTTGTCCCCATGTGCAGTTGCAAACCGTAGTCTGGCTTTTTTATAGCGGTTTTGGAGCAGTGGCTTCTTCCTTGCTACGCGGCCTTTCAGGTTGTCGATATAGGACTCAATTTTCTGTGGATATAGATACATTTGTACCCGTTTCCTCCAGCATCTTCACAAGGTCCTTTGCTGTTGTTCTGGGATTGATTTGCACTTTTCGCACCAAAGTACGTTCATCTCTAGGAGACAGAACGTGTCTCCTTCCTGAGCGGTATGACGGCTGCGTGGTCCCATGGCGTTTATACACGTGAACGTGGTACCATCAAGCGTTTGGAAAGTGCTCCCAAGGATGACTTTCTAAGATCTTGGCTGATTTCTTTAGAGATTTTCCCCATGATGTCAAGCAAAGAGGCACTGAGTTTGAAGGTAGGCCTTGAAATACATCCACAGGTACACCTACAATTGACTCAAATGATGTCAATTTGCCGATCAGAAGCTTCTAAAACCATGACATAATTTTCTGGAATTTTCCAAGCTGTTTAAAGGCACAGTCAACTTAGTGTATGTACACTTCTGAGCCACTGGAATTGTGATAGTGAATTAATCAGTCTGTAAACAATTGTTGGAAAAATTACTTGTGTCATGCACAAAGTAGATGTCCTAACCGACTTGCCAAACCTATAGTTTGTTAACAAGACATTTGTGGAGTGGTTGAAAAACAAGTTTTAATGACTCCAACCTAAGTGTATGTAAACTTCCGACTTCAACTGTGATCACAAAAAATGATCACAAGAACGGTGAGCAAAAATCCCAGAACCACACGGGGGGGACCTATTGAATGACCTGCAGAGAGCTGGGACCAAAGTAACAAAGCCTACCATCAGTAACACACTATGCCGCCAGGGACTCAAATCCTGCAGTGCCAGTCGTGTCCCCCTGCTTAAGCCAGTACATGTCCAGGCCCATCTGAAGTTTGCTAGAGAGCATTTGGATGATCCAGAAGAAGATTGGGAGAATGTCATATGGTCAGATGAAACCAAAATATTACTTTTTGGTAAAAACTCAACTCGTCGTGTTTGGAGGACAAAGAATGCTGAGTTGCATCCAAAGAACACCATACCTACTGTGAAGCATGGGGGTGGAAACATCATGCTTTGGGGCTGTTTTTCTGCAAAGGGACCAGGACGACTGATCCGTGTAAAGGAAAGAATGAATGGGGCCATGTATCGTGAGATTTTGAATGAAAACCTCCTTCCATCAGCAAGGGCATTGAAGATGAACCGTGGCTGGGTCTTTCAGCATGACAATGATCCCAAACACACCGCCCGGGCAACGAAGGAGTGGCTTCGTAAGAAGCATTTCAAGGTCCTGGAGTGGCCTAGCCAGTCTCCAGATCTCAACCCCATAGAAAATCTTTGGAGGGAGATGAAAGTCCGTGTTGCCCAGCAACAGCCCCAAAACATCACTGCTCTAGAGGAGATATGCATGGAGGAATGGGCCAAAATACCAGCAAGTGTGTGAAAACCTTGTGAAGACTTACAGAAAACGTTTGACCTCTGTCATTGCCAACAAAGGGTATATAACAAAGTATTGAGATAAACTTTTGTTATTTTCCACCATAATTTGCAAAAAAATTCATTACAAATCCTACAATGTGATTTTCTGGATTTTTTTTCTCATTTTGTCTGTCATAATTGAAGTGTACCTATGATGAAAATTACAGGCCCCATCTTTTTAAGTGGGAGAACTTGCACAATTGGTGGCTGACTAAATACTTTTTTGCCCCACTGTATATACACACACACACACACACACACACATTAGTCCAGCTAGCTGCTTACATACCTTGGAGTCAAGCTTCTGCTTGACGTAGGCTCCGTTAGCTGCAGTCAGAACATCATTTAGCAGAATAAACACATAGCCTTGGAGGTCGAAAGACAGGTCAGCACTGGAGAGAGAACACGTACGGACGGACACATACAGCAGGTCAGTGCAGTAGAGCGCAGAGACAGGTCAGAAACATAAGAGAGGGCGTACATGTTGGAACATGTATTTAGCTGGGGGCAGAGACTCAGCTTACACACGCCATAAAGATAACATTCTAGAGTGGGCATGACTCCTCCAGCACAACTCAAAGAGATCATTTAAACACTTTATGAATTGATTCATTTTATTTTTGGTAAAACAATATGCAGTTTAAAACAGTTTTTAAAATACAAGAAACCCAGAGGATGACACATTGTTACGGATACAGTTATCCTGTGTGTTTGTATCCTGTGTTCTTTTCTCTCCTTCTCCTCACAGGTGAAAATCATCACTCCCCAACCAGTCACCAATCATCAATCAGAAGACACACCTCCTTTTTCCTACCCAATCACAGTTCCTTTTTGTTTGTTTGCTCTAGAGCTCAATCTCTCTGTAAATGCCATATGTCTGTAGATCGCTCCGTTTCACCCTCTCCTACTATGTCTCTCTATCGCTCTTTATGTATTGAGCTATCTTTTGTTTGAGCACCTCCATATCACTCTGTCCTCACCTGTGAGTATTGTTTTTGGTTATGGTGTTTGTGTTTGTTTGCTGGTGGGAAAAGGGGGAACCAAGACAAGTCGCCCATGGGCATACACTACCCGTAGGTAAACTTTGTTAAATACACTAGTTAGAACTGGGCGGACCACCCACTCTATTTTTGGTTAGTTAGTTAGCTGTTGAAATAGGCTAGTCTAGCTTAGGGATGTTTTTGAATACTTATTATTTCTTTCCTTGGGTCCAGCTCAGCCCCTTTTCCTGCTTCCCCCCCATTACCGTGTGTTTTCTAATTTAGTTGTCTGTGGTTATTTCGTTCTCACTTTTACTTTTTCACTATTATAATTTGCATTTGAGTTATGTTACGGGTCTCGTTACCATCTCCCCTAGACTGTCGGGCCAAAAGGGATTCGTAACACACATGAAAGCGTAAACACTTATTTCCAATGTGGTCATTCAGCGTAGGACAAAAACGGGACATAACACAAGAAAATACATGGAGATACTGGTGTGGACCCTAACCCTTCTCTGTGCACCAGGAATAAAGCTGACCTAAAGATAATATATACCATATGAATAAAGTTGACCTAAAGATATATAACATATTAATAAAGCTGTCCTAAAGATATATAACATATGAATAAAGCTGACCTAAAGATATTATATACCATATGAATAAAGTTGACCTAAATGTTTTATGCATGCTCTTCAACCAATCGCTGCCCGCACCTGCCTGCATCACTACTCTGGAAGGTTCTGACTTAGAATATGTGGACAACTACAAATACCAAGGTGTCTGGTTACTGTAAACTCTCCTTCCAGACTCACATTAAGCATCTCCAATCCAAAATGAAATCTAGAATCGGCTTCTTATTTCGCAACAAAGCATCCTTCACTCATGCTGCCAAACATACCATCCTACCGATCCTTGACTTCGGCGTTATAATTTACAAAATAGCCTCCAACACTCTATCCAACAAATTGGATGCAGTCTATCACAGTGCCATCCGTTTTGTCACCAAAGCCCCATATACTACCCACCACTGCGACCTGTACGCTCTCGTTGGCTAACCCTCGCTTCATACTCGTCGCCAAACCCACTGGCTCCAGGTCATCTACAAGCCTCTGCTAGGTGAAGCCCCGCCTTATCTCAGCTCACTGGTCACCATAGCAGCACGCGCTCCAGCAGGTATATCTCACTGGTCACTCCCAAAGCCAATTCCTGCTTTGGCCACCTTTCCTTCCAGTTCTCTGCTGCCAATGACTGGAACGAACTGCAAAAATCACTGAAGCTGGAGACTCATATCTCCCTCACTAGCTTTAAGCACTAGCTGTCAGAGCAGCTCACAGATCACTGCACCTGTACATAGCCAATCTGTAAACAGCCCATCTACCTACCTCATCCCCATACTGTATTTATTTATTTATCTTGCTCCTTTGCACCCCAGTATCTCTACTTGCACATTCATCTTCAGAACTTTACCATTCCAGTGTTTAATTGCTATATTGTAATTACTTCGCCACCATGGCCTATTTATTGCCTTACCTCCCTTATCCTACCTCATTTGCACGCACTGTATATAGATTTTTTTCTACTGTATTATTGACTGTATGTTTGTTTATTCCATGTGTAACTCTGTGTTGTTGTTTGTGTCGAACTGCTTTGCTTTATCTTGGCCAGGTCGCAATTGTAAATGAGAACAAGTTCTCAACTTGCCTACCTGGTTAAATAAAAGGTGAAATAAATACAAATACAAAACTATACCATATGAATAAACATGTCCTAAAGATATTATACTAAATTAATAAAGCGGTCCTATAGATGATATACCATGACTAAAGCTGACGTCAGACTCTTCACACATGGAGCAGTAGAACGTACCTTGCCGCTACAAACGCCCCCAGGATCATAGTAAACACTGTTAGCTGGACAGGCCTGGAGAATGTCTTCCTGAAGAGTTGAAGAGTAAAAGGTTAGAAACTAAGTACAGGCCTTCAGACAGTCTTCAGACCTCTTGATTTATTCCATGTTGTGTTACAGCCCGAATTCAAAATGGATTCAATAGATTTCACAAAATAACCCATTATAACAAAGTTTAAACATGCATTTAGAAATTGTCGCAAATGATTTGAAACTGAAATACAAAAACTTCTAATTTACATAAGCATTCACACCCTTGAGTCATTACATGTCAGAATCACTTTGGAAGTCTTTCTAGGTAAGTCTATCAGCTTTGCACACCAGGATTATAAAATATTTGCACATTATAAAAAAAAAATATTCTTCAAGCTCTCAAGTTGGTTGTTGATCATTGCTAGACAGAAATGTTAAAGTCTTGACAGATTTTTAAGCCAATTTACACTGAACAACAATAAAACGCAACATACAATTTCAAAGATTTTACTAAGTTACAGTTCATAAGAAAATCAGTCAACTGAAAAATTCATTTGGCCCTAATTTGTGGATTTCACGACTGGGAATACAGATATCTTAAAAAAAATAATTTAAAAAAAAGGGGCGATGTTCAGAAACCAGTCAGTATCTGGTGTGACATATCCTTCGCATTAAGTTGTTGATTGTGTTCTGTGGAATGCTGTCCCACTCCTCTTGCTAGATATTGACTGGAACATGCTGTCGTACATGTCGATACAGAGCATCCCAAACATGCTCATTTGGTGACATGTCTGGTGAGTATGCAAACCATGGAAGAACTGGGATATTTTCAACTTCCAGGAATTGTGTACAGATCCTTGAGACATGGGGCCATGTATTACCATGCTGAAACATGAGGTGATGGTGGATGAAAGGCACAAAAAAAAAAAAAAAATGGGCCTCAGAATCTGGTTCACTACACCACCTAACCAAAAGTATCTGGACACCTGCTCGTCGAACATCTCATTCCAAAATCATGGGCATTAATATGGAGTTGGTCACCCCTTTGCTGCTATAACAACAACACACTCTTCTTGGAAGGCAATCCGCTAGATGTTGGAACATTTCGGTCAGCCACAAGACCATTAGTAAGGCCGGGCACTGATGTTGGGTGATTAGGCCTGGCTCAGTCGGCGTTACAATTCATCCCAAAGGTGTTCGATGGGGTTGAGGTCAGGGCTCTGTGCAGGCCAGTTAAGTTCTTCCACACCGATCTCGACAATCCACTTCTGTATGGACCTCGCTTTCTGCATGGGGGCACTGTCATGCTGAGACAGGAAAGGGCCTTCCTCAAACTGTTGCCACAAAGTTGGAAGCACAGAATAGTCTCGAATGTCATTGTATGCTGTAGATTTAAGATATCCCTTTACTGGAACTAAGGGGCCTAGCCCGAACCATGAAAAACAGCTCCAGACCACTATTCCTCCTTCACAAAACTTTTCAGTTGGCACTATGCATTCGGGCAGGTAGCGTTGTCCTGGCATCCGCCAAACCCAGATTTGTCCGTCGGACTGCCAGATGGTGAAGCTTGATTTATCACTCCAGAGAACGCGTTTCCATTCCATTGGCTGCAAGCTTTACACCACTCCAGCCGACGCTTGGCATTGCACATGGTGATCTTAGGCTTGTGTGCTGCTGCTCGGCCAGGGAAACCCATTTCACGAAGCTCCCAACTACCAGTTCTGGTGCTGATGTTGCTCCCAGAGGCAGTTAAGAACTCTGTAGTGAGTGTTGCAACCGAGGACAGACAATTTTTTACAAGCTACGCATGTCAGAAATCCCATTCTGTGCGCTTGTGTGGGCTGCAGCTGAGCCCTTGTTGCTCTTTTCCACTTCACAATAACAGAACTTAGTTGCCTGGTGCAGCTCTCGCACGGCAGAAATTTTCCAAACTTACTTGTTGGAAAGGTGGCATCCTATGACGGTGCCACGTTGAAAGTCACTGAGCTCTTTGGTTAGGCCATTCTACTGCCAATGTTTGTCTATGGAGATTGCAAAGCTGTGTGCTCGGCTTTATACACCTGTCAGCAATGGGCGTGGCTAAAATAGCCAAATCCACTAATTTGAAGAGGTGTCCACATACACTATATACAAAAGTATCTCTGTGACATGTCTGAGTATGCAGGCCACAGAAGGAACATTTTCAGCCTCCAGGAACTGTGTTCAGATCCTTGCGACATGGGGCTGTGCATTATCATGCTGAAACATGAGGCTATGGCAATGGATGAATGACACAATAATGGGCCTCAGGATCTCGTCATGGTATCTCTGTGCATTCAAATTGCCATCGATAAAATGCTAAATTGTGTTTGTTGTCCGTAGCTTATGCCTGCCCATACCATAACCCCACCACCACGGGGCACTCTGTTCACCATGTGACATCAGCAAACCGCTCGCCCACACGACGCAATGCACGTAGTCTACCATCTGCCTGGTACAGTTGAAACCGGGATTCATCCATGAAGAGCGCACTTCTTCAGCGTGCCAGTAGCCATCGAAGGTGAGCATTTGCCCACTGAAGTTGGTTACAACGCCAAATTGTAGTGAGGTCAAGATCCTGGTGAGGATGACGAGCAAGCAGATGAGCTTGCCGGAGACTATTTCTGGCCTTTTGTGCAGAAATTAGTGCTAGTCTCAGACCATCCCGCAGGTGAAAAAGTCAGAGGTGGAGGGGCTGGCGTGATTGTTACACTTTGCTTGCCGATGCGAGGCCAGTTGGACGTACTGCAAACTCTTTAAAACAACGTTGGCGGCGGATTATGGTAGAGAAATGTATCAATTATCTGGCAACAGCTCTGGTGGACATTCCTGTAGTCACCATGCCAATTGCACACTCCCACAACTCGAGACATCTGTGGCATTGTGTTTGAGACAACTGCACATTTTAGGGTGGCAGGTTATTGTACCCAGCACAAGGTACACCTGTGTAATGATCATGCTGTTTAATCAGCTTCTTGATATGCCACACCTGTCAGGTGGATGGATTATCTTGGCAAAGGAGAAATGCTCACTAAGACATTTGTAAACAAACGTATGCACAACATTTCTGGGATCTTTCATTTCAGCTCATGAAAATGGGGACCAACACAATAAAAGAACACCTTACACAGGGACTGTGAAGAGACATTTTTATGCATTTTGTATTATGTGATACGACTAATACTGTATGTGGTTGTCTCGCCTGGCTATCTTATTAAGATCAATGCACTAGCTATGGGCCACTCTGTTGAAGAGTGGTACTCAGTGATGTGTTGGATTTGCCGAAACAAAGTTAATTTCTTTGCCACATTTTGTGCAGTTGTACTTTAGTGCCTTACTGTCGCCAGGATGCATGTTTTGGAATACTTATATTCTGTACAGGATTCCTTTTCACTCTGTCACTTAGTTTAGTATATCAATTACAATGTTGTTGATCATCAGTCCTCTCCTGTCACAGCCATTAAAAAAAATCGGTAAATGTTTTAAAAAGTCACCATTGGCCACATGGTGAAATCCCTGAGTGTTTTCCTTTCTCTCCGGCAACTGAGTTAGGAAGGACGCCTGTATCTTTGTAGTGACTGGGCTTATTGATACACCATCCAAAGTGTAACTAATAACTTCACCATGATCAAAGGGATATTCAATGTCTGCTTTATTTTATTATTAACCATCTACCAATAGGTGCTTTTCTTTGCAAGGCATTGTAAAACCGCCCTGGTCTTTGTGGTTGAATCTGTGTGAAATTCACTGCTCGACTGAGGGACCTTACAGATAATGTGTGGGGTACAGAGATGAGGTAGTCATTCAAAAGTCTTGTTCAACACCATTATTACACACAGAGTGAGTCTATGCAAATTATTATGTGAATTGTGAAGCACATCTTTACTCCTGAACTTATTTGGACTTGCCATAACAAAGGGGTTTAACACTTAGGAGTAAATACATTTCAGCTTTATATTTTGTATTAATTTGTAAAACATAATAGCACATTGACATTATGGGGTATTGTGTGTAGGCCAGTGACAAAAAAAACTACATTTAATCCATTTTAAATTCAGGCTGTAAGACAACAAATTGTGGAAAAAGTCAAGGGGTGAATACTTGGAGGCACTATTTTATTACAGACATACAGACTGGTCATTTAGGGGTGAATCTTAACTGCCACTTCAACAAATATGTTTCCTTGGTCTCCAATCACATCAATGCATGACTACCGGAAAATCACATAGTAGAAGTTAGGATTCTCCCTTTAGAGGATAGAGACAAAACAAAGCTGTATAACCTAGTGTTTCAATATTCAAACAAAATAAATATATTTAAATAATATTAAATAGTAAATCATACTTGAGCAGCAGAACTTCAGCCATCATGGTGAAGAGGATGGAGAACCTCCTGAGGACTGTGAACATCGGCAGGCTGGTAGAGAACAATATCATCATCATCATCTATCCACTACCTCCAAAACAACACAGCTAGATGAAGCCTCAGATAACCTACAGCCCCAACCTGCGCCCCCAGATAACCCCAACCTGCACCCCCAGATAACCCCAACCTATAACCATTCCATATAACCCCAAATATTACCAGAACATACAGTGCATTATTCAGACCCTTGATTTTCTCCACATTTTGTTATGTTACAACCTTATTCTAAAATGAGTTTTCCCCCTTTTCAATCTAGGCAGGGTAGCCTAGTGGTTAGAGAGTTGGACTAGTAACCGAAAGGTTGCAGGTTCAAACCCCCGAGCTGACAAGGTACAAATCTGTCGTTCTGCCCCTGAACAGGCAGTTAACCCACTGTTCCTAGGCCGTCATTGAAAATAAGAATTTGTTCTTAACTGACTTGCCTAGTTAAATAAAGGTAAAAAAAATATATATATATAATCTACACACAATACCCCATAATGAGAAAGCAAAAACAGGTTTTTAGACATGTTGGTATTAAAAATAAACATAAATGCCTTATTTACATAAATATTCAGACACTTTACTCAGTATATTGTTGAAACAACTTTAGCAGCGATTACAAACTTGAAACACCTGTATGTAGGGGAGTTTCTCTCATTCTTCTCTGCAGATCTGCTCAAGCTCTGTCAAGTTGGATTGGTAGCGTCGCTGCACAGCTATCTTCACGTCTCTCAGAGATCAGGTTCAAGTCCGGGCTCTGGCTGGGCCACTCAAGGACATTGAGACTTGTCCCAAAGCCACTGCTGCTGTGTCTTGGCGTCATTGTCCTGTTGGAAGGTGAACCCTCACCCCAGTCTGAAGGTCCGGAGCACTCTGGAGCAGGTTTTCATCAAGGATCTCTGTACGATGCTCGGTTCGTCTTTCTCTCAATCATGACTAATCTACCAGTCCCTGCTACTGAAAAACATTCCCACAGCACGATGCTGCCACCACCATGCTTCACTGTAGGGATGGTGCCAGGTTTCCTCCAGACGTGACGCTTGGCATTCAGGTCAAAGAGCTCAATCTTGGTTTCATCAGGCCAGAGAACCTTGTTTCTCATGGTCTTAGAGTCTTTAGGTGCCTTTTGGCAAACTCCAAGCAGGCTGTTGTGCCTTTTACTGAGGAGTGGCTTCCAACTGGCCACACTACCATAAAGGTCTGATTGGTAGAGTGATGCAGAGATGGTTGATGCAGAGATGTCCTTCTGGAAGGTTCTCCCATCTCCATAGAGGAAATCTGTCAGTCACCTCCCTGACCAAGGCCCTTCCCCATTGCTCAGTTTGGCCAGGCAATCAGCTCTAGAAAGATTCTAGGTGGTTCCATTTAAGAATGATGGATGCCACTGTGTTGTTGGGGACCTTCAATGCCGCAGAAACGTTTTGGTACCCTTACCCAGATCCGTACCTCGACACAATCCTGTATCAGAGCTCTACGGACAATTGTTTCGACCTCATGGCTTGGTTTTTGCTCTGACATGCACTGTCAACTGTGGGACCTTATATAGACAGGTGTATGTCTGTCCAATCAATTGAATTTACCACAGGTGGAATCCAATCAAGTTGTAGAAACAACCAGTACGATCAATGGAAACAGGATGCACCTGAGCTTAATTTCGAGTCTCATAGCAATTGGTCTGAATTACTTCCCTTATTTACATCTCTTTTTTATTTTTAATACATTTACAAACATCACTAAAAACCTGTTTCGCTTTGTCATGTGGTATTGTGTGTAGATTGATGAGGAACATGTTTATTTTAATCCCTTTTAGAATAAGGCTGTAACGTATCAAAATGTGGGAAATCAGAAGGGGTCTGAATACTTTCCGAACCCCCAGATAGCCACAACATATAACCCCCCAGATAGCCACAACATATAACCCCCCAGATAGCCACAACATATAACTGGGCGATATGACGATACATATCATGTGACAATAGAAAAACATCTAACGTTTAATATTATGCGCTATCGTTTATTTCATTGTGTCGCAAATCACTCTTTAGGGCAATATTTTTAGTCAACTGGACGACGCTTTGCGTTCTGGAAATTTGCAACAAATATGGAGTAGAGTGAATGTGACACAGAGCTCATACCTAAAAGAGGAGCTACTTCGGTCACATGGACGTGATTTGGGTATGAAACTTCTGACATGGACCAGAAAACTGTCCTTTGCAAAATATGCCGCAGGCCGGTCCAGACAACAGGCTCAAAAACCACAAACCTCTTTTACCACATACGCAATAATCATGTGAAACAGTACGGAGAGTCTCCACGGACGAGACCCAAAAAAGTAAAGTCGAGTGCTCAAAACAAATCCGACTCAGATGTTGCAAGAGAGGTTTACTCGCGGCACACCATAAGAATCACGAAGATGGAAGGAGATAACAGCTGCTGTTACAACTTACATCTGCAAAGACATGGCACCAATTTACACGGTCAAGAAACAGGGGTTTTGTGAGTGAACACTCGACCCAAGGTACCAAATTGATATGTGACAAGTATTAATGCCAAAATAACATGCAACACAGGCAAGCCCCCCCCCCCAAAAAAAAAAAAAATATATAGACATATATACATATATTTTCAACTATAGTTGAAGTGTTCTCCATTTACCTTTTTCGATTTAATACATTTATATTTTGTTACATGCTTAATTGAAAATGTGCACAAAAGTTCTCCTTTTATTTAGAACCTACCAAATATGAGTAAGTACCTTTCATTTGTAGAGTATAATTCAAAATGTAATGAGAAATAAGCCTTTACATGTGGTCATTTTATATAAACTATTGATTCATTGAATTTACAGAAAAGGTACTGTATCTTGATATGTATCGTTATCGGGATTTGAAATGACCTATATCGGGATGAGATTTTGGCCATTTCACCCAGCCCTACCACAACATATATACATTACATATAACCATAACATATAATCCCAGATAAGCATAACATACTTTAGCCGTTTTGTCCCAAACAGTCCAGTTATCTGGTTCCCTACGTACAAGAAAGGGAGTGGGAAGGTCTGCAACAAGAGAAACACGTTACACACACAAAGATGGACACAGACAGACATGCACACCTACCTATTAGCTGACTGACTCACCTTGCGAGGTATACTATGGTCGAAGTCTGGGAAACTCAGCACCCTCAGAGCCTTGCCCACCCACAGCACGACCACGGTGGCCAGCATCTATAACACAGACACCTCAGTTATACTGGATTAACACACCGCACTTTCTCTCTCACACACAAACACAGGAATAACACACTTACTTGCCCGATGCCGACACATATTGACGAGGGGAACCTGAAAGTAAAAATGTATCGTACGGTGACAAGAAAACAGCTTGAGAAAATTGACAAACATCTCGTCTAACTTCGTGATATGAAGGTGTCCCAAACGGTGACACGAGTAGTCGGCTAGCTAGTGTAGCGATGAAAGTTAAACTTTAAATAAATTAACATTAGCCACCAAAGCCTCAAACCCGTAGCTAAGTTACCTACATAGAAAATATAAATAAATGTCTAAATGTGTATCTAACGTTAGTAGGAAGTAACTCGCCGGCGTTAATTAACTAGCTAAATAACGTAACCTGTCCAAGCAGTATTATTTCACTAGCAAGTGAGTTTACGTTAGCTAGTTGATGAATAGCCTGATCAGAATCAAACAGTACGTAGCATCGCTGTGTGTCTAGATGTTTTTGGAACCTAGCGAACAGACTAAACGGAAATCAAACAAACCTATAGTTTGTGAGGATGCTCTTGTTTACCACGACGATGAGAAAAGAACTGAGTCCGTAAAATACCGCGGCGAACAGCTTCACGAACACCGTGAGAGATTTGTCCGCCATCCCCAAGCACTCTTTCCTCTTTCCCACTCTCTATCCTTCTCTCGAAGAGTCTAAACGGGATCACTGGGACGTCCGGTAAACTCAACGATATGACGTTGCCCCGAGCAGCACCGCAGATATTGACTGTGTTCGAGATAGTCAAAACGACTGCAGGCGACTGACTGACCTGCAAATCACATTGCATCATAAATAACTCATTATTATTTGTAGATCAGTCAGTCACAATTTACCAATGATACATAACTGTGTTGATGCTCTCGAACACGGACAGTATCTGCGCATGTGCAAGGGATGCTTCACGCTGTGTACAGCGTTGTTGCAAGGGCTCCAAAACAGCGGAGCAGTTAGCCCCACGCTTCAACGCCCTTAGTTTTTGCGGAAATTAACCCACTATGCTGTTCACTTTCGGCATCTATGTCATATCGCTGAGTCTACCTTTAAGGTAAAGTTAGGGTTATGATTTAGGGTGTGGACGTATTGAGGATCCCATATAGCACTAACCATCATCCTCTCTCAGCCATCGCTTGCTTGCCCTGCGTCAGAGAGGAAGAGGAAAGAGAGGCCCAACTCGGCGAAAAATCTGTCAATTTCAATTCGAGGGGCTTTATTGGCATGGGAAACATGTTTAAATTGCCAAAGCAAGTGAAATAAACAAAAAAAGTAACAGTAAACACACTCACAAAAGTTTCTAAATAATAAAGACATTTCACATGTCATTATGTCTACAAACAGTGTTGTAATGATGTGCAAATAGTTGAAGTACAAGAGCAGTGCACATAACGTTTGATTTGAAGACAAGCTGTCACATGCTCAGAATACAACAGGTGTAGTAGCTTACTTACAAGCCCCTAACCAACAATGCAGTTCAAGAAAGAGTTAATAAAATATTTACTAAATTAACTAGTGAAAAAAAAATCTAAAACATTGAAAAATAACAAGAAAATCAAACAACAATAACGAGGCTATATACAGGGAGTACCGGTACCGAGTCAATGTGCGGGGGTACAGGTTAGTCGAGGTAATTTGTACATGTAGGTAGGGGTAAAGTGATATGGCGGGGTCAATGTAAATGGTCCGGGTGGCCATTTGATTAGTTGTTCAGCAGTCTTATGGCTTGGGGGTGGAAGCTGTTAAGGAGCCTTTAGGTTCTTTGCACTCTGGCACCACTTGCCTTACGGTAGCAGAGAGAACAGTCTATGACTTGGGTGACTGGAGTCTGACAATTTTTTTGGCCTTCCTCTGACACCGCCTAGTATATAGGTCCTGGATGTCAGGAAGCTTGACTTCTTCACAAATGTCTTTGTGTGTTCGGACCATGATAGTTTGTTGGTGATGTGGACACCAAGGAACTTGAACCTCTCAAACCGCTCCACGACAGCTCTGTCGATGTGAATGATGGTGTGTTCGGCTAGGCAAGGGAATAGGCAAGCACCCCTGAGAGGCCCCAGTGTTGAGGATCAGTGTAGCAGATATGTTGTTGCCTACCCTTACCACCTGGGGGCGACCTGTCAGGAAGACCAGGATCCAGTTGCTGAGGGAGCTGTTGTCCCAGGGTCCTTAGCTTAGTGATGAGCTTTGTGGGCACTATGGTGTTGAAAGCTGAGCTGTAGTCAATGAACAGCATTCTCACATAGGTGTTCCTTTTGTCCAGGTGGGAAAGGGCAGTGTGGTCTGCTTACGGCAGTCTTTCTCAAAAGCAAGGCTATGCTCACTGAGTCTGTACATATAGTAGTCAATGATTTCCTTCAATTTTTATTCTGACACTGTGTATTCTCTGTTTAGGGCCAAATAGCACTAGTTTGCTCATTTTTTTTGTGTAAATTCTTTCGAATGTGTTAAGTAATTATCTTTTTGTTTTCTCATGATTTGGTTGCTTCTAATTGTGTTGCTATCCTGGGGCTCTGTGGGGTGATAGTGAACAGAGCCCAGGACCAGCTTTCTTAGGGGGCTCTTCTCCAGGTTAATTTCTCTGTACGTTATGGTTTTGTTAAAGAAGGATTGGAAATCACTTCCTTTTAGGTGGTTGTAGAATTTAAAGTCTCTTTTCTGGATTTTGATAATTAGCAAGGATCAGCCAAATTCTGTTCTGCATGCATCATTTGGTGTTTTATGTTGTACACAGAGGATATTTTTGCAGAATTCTGATGCAGTTTCAATTTGGTGTTTGGCCCATTTTGTGAATTCTTGGATGGTGAGCGGACCCCAGACCTCACAACCGTAAATGGAAATGGGTTCTATAACTAATTCAAGTATTTTAGCCAGATACTAATTGGTATGTCAAATTTTATGTTCCTTTTGATGGCATAGAAGGCCCTTCTTGCCTTGTCTCTCAGATTGTTCACAGCTGAGGCCGAGGTACAGTTGAAGTCGGCAGTTTACATACACTTAGGTTGGAGTCATTAAAACTCGTTTTTCAACCACTCCACAAATTTCTTGTTAACAAACTATAGTTTTGGCAAGTCGGTTAGGACATTACTTTGTGCATGACACAAGTCATTTTCCAACCATTTTTTACAGACAGATTACTTCATTTATAATTCACTATTCCAGTGGGTCAGAAGTTTACATACACTAAGTTGACTGTGCCTTTAAACAGCTTTAAACAGAAAATGATGTCATGGCTTTAGAAGCTTCTGATAGGCTAATTTAGATAATTTGAGTCAATTGGAGGTGTACCTGTGGATGTATTTCAAGGCCTACCTTCAAACTCAGTGCCTCTTTGCTTGACATGGGAAAATCAAAAGAAATCATCCAAGACCTCAGAAAAAAAATTGTAGACCTCCACAAGTCTGGTTCATTCTTGGGAGCAATTTCCAAACGTCTGAAGGTATCACGTTAATCTGTACAAACAATAGTATGCAAGTATAAACACCATGGGCCCACGCAGCCGTCATACCTCTCAGGAAGGAGATGTGTTCTGTCACCTAGAGATGAACGTACTTTGGTGCGAAAAGTGCAAATCAATCCCAGAACAACAGCAAAGGACCTTGTGAAGATGCTGGAGGAAACAGGTACAAACGTATCTATATCCACAGTAAAACGAGTCCAATATCGACATAACCTGAAAGGCCGCTCAACAAGGAAGAAGCCACTGCTCCAAAACCGCCATAAAAAAGCCAGACTACGGTTTGCAACTGCACATGGGGACAAAGATCGTACTTTTTGGAGAAATGTCTTCTGGTCTGATGAAAGAAAAATAGAACCGTTTGGCCATAATGACCATCATTATGTTTGGAGGAAAAAGGGGGAGGCTTGCAAGCCGAAGAACACCATCCCAACCGTGAAGCACGGGGGTGGCAGCATCATGTTGTGGGGGTGCTTTGCTGCAGGAGGGACTGGTGCACTTCACAAAATGGATGGCATCATGAGGCAGGAAAATTGAGGCAGGATATATTGAAGCAACATCTCAAGACATCAGTCAGGAAGTTAAAGCTTGGTTGCAAATGGGTCTTCCAAATGGACAATGACCCCAAGCATACTTCCAAAGTTGTGTCAAAATTGCTTAAGGACAACAAAGTCAAGGTATTGGAGTGGCCATCACAAAGCTCTGCTGACCTCAATCCTATAGAAAATTTGTTGGCAGAACTGAAAAAGTGTGTGCGAGCAAGGAGGCCTACAAACCTGACTCCGTTACACCAGCTCTGTCAGGAGGAATGGGCCAAAATTCACCAAACTTATTGTGGAAGGCTACCTGAAAGGTTTGACCAAAGTTAACAATTTAAAGGTAATGTTACCAAATACTAATTGAGTGCATGTAAACCTCTGACCCACTGGGACTGTGATGAAATAAATAAAAGCTGAAATAAATCACTACTATTATTCTGACATTTCACATTCTTAAAATAAAGTGGTGATCCTAACTGACTTAAGACAGGGAAATTTTACTAGGATTAAATATCAGGAATTGTGAAAAACGGAGTTTAAATGTATTTGGCTAAGATGTATGTAAACTTCCGACTTAAACTGTAAATATAAGCAGATAATTATTCAATCCACTAATACTAAACATGTGCCTTTACCATATCTCTGTTTAGTATTTTGATCGTCGACAAAGTTTATTTGAGCTATGGTCAGCGCCATTTTAAATTGCCATAGTAACGACTGGCGGTGTAGTATTGAGTTTTTACCCGGAGCGTCAATCGAAGAGAGTGAGGTTAGGTGCGGACAACGAAGATGGAAACAACAATAGTAATTCAAGCATGAACTGTATAGTGCCGGGCTGCATGAATTGGCTCCAAAAAAAATCCTTGGTAAACGACCATAGGCTGCACTTTTGAAGAAGTTGCTCCATGTCCTGAAGAGGAAGGACATGCCAGCTCGAGCTAGCAGGATCTACAGACAGCACTTCGCGGAGGCAGACTTCGCGATGAAGGGCACTCTCAATGCGGCAACCAGGAGTTTCCGAATGGAAAGGAGTCATGGGCCTATTTAATGCCCTCTGCGGGGGCCTCCATTTGACATTTAGAGGGTTATGGTGTAGGGGTTACCGACCGACCATCATCACTGACTTCGGAGTCAAGCAAAAGTGACTGAACGGAGGAGGTGACGTGAGTCAATGCAATGGAGCCCGAGATAACGTTAACTGGTCATGAATGTTGTTGACGAGGCTAGCGTTAGACACTGGACAACTTTGTTGCAAATCTAGTTGAAGGTAACAAGGTAATTGCGTCTGAAGTATTTAGCAACTAACATTAGCAAGCAACTCAACTGCAACAAAAATTGCAAGTTTCTCTGTGTTATTAGGTAGTTACTGTAGCTAGCTTCCACCTCAGTCAAGTAATATTTTGTTAGCTCCACCTCATTTAGTTAGACTGAAGTTGACATAACTAATGTTCGCTGAAAAATAAATGTCCCTGTATTTGCTGTGTGTGTGTGTTGACAAAGCATACAAGACAGGTAGCTTGCTAATGCCAACTGAAATATTTGTCTTAACAAAATGTTTGTTTGCTTTCAGGATGACATCTTCATCCCTGAATGTCTTCATCCTGGAGGCAGAGGAGGTACAAGCAAATTCCATGTTATTTCTAAAGCTATTGTTTAGTTCAAGTATATGCAGTGATTCTTGAATATAACTGTAGCCTAATAGATGCCTTCATTATTTTCTACCAACAGGAAAGAACAGCATGCCAAACTGACAACTTGGTGCCAGAGTGTTCATGTGCTGCAGTGGAGAAGAGGTCCACCACTAAAGAGCTCAGGGCCCGGCTAGACTGCGCTCACGACCATCAGTATACAACAGAGTCCTGCCCCTATAGCAACATTTCACCAATTATTTAACTGGCATATCGGCTGCTGACTGATCGAGTAACTTCTTCTGACAGGAAGTCCTTCATAAGGATTAGTGACACGTCTAATACATCGCCATCCAGACAGACTGACAGGAACCTCTGACTGGATGTAATACGAGAACGAACTCTGATCTGGGGCAATGATCGGCTCAAACATGAATGGCTTCAGTAGGTTTATTGGCTCCCTAACTAACATTATTTAATTCTCTGTAATAAACTCATTCTCAGAGCTACTTGGTAAATTCAGCCATTTTTGGGAGTTTCAAAATCTTCTCTCCTGCCAGTGATGCAACAATGCCAATATGGGGATTTACAGTTAGCTGGAGTTCTAAATCCTTTTTTCCATTCTCCTTTATGTTCTCTCACCTCAGTCCGTAGAGCAGCCACCCATCTCCACCTTCTGCCCTCCAGGTGTTGTTGTGCTGGTCTGTTATGTGGGTTTGTTCTGTCTGGATTGTGTGGACTAGCTCTCTGAGCTCCACCATGTATCTCTCCAGCTCTGTGAACGTATCCCTCTCAGTGATGGAGGAGCAGTGCAGTTGTGGGACCAGGGTGTGTTCAGTGCTGGAGGGGTGACTATCCTCATCTGCAGGACAGTTTGAAGAGGTGTGATCAGACAGGATGGGGGTGGGTCACAGAGAAAGCTTTTCCTGCTGTACGCTCTCTTTGATCCCGTAAAAGTCCTGCTGGAACTGCTTGAGGATGCCCTGTAGCATCTCTCACCATTGAATACAAGCGGATGAAGTCAACAACCCTCATCGAATATTTAAAAAACAGATTACAATAATGAGACGTATCCACCAATCCATAGAAAGGATAGGTGGGAGCTAGGCAGACTACTGTGTCGCTTTGTGGACAACGACTCACATTGTTAGGGCGGCAAGACATGCATCTTGTTAATATATCCATAATCTTTGCCTGCGTACACCCTGAAGGGTTGCGTTGTCATCAGTATCTCTGCCGGAGTCAAATGGTTGTCTCCATCTAGAAAGTGTATGCATCGTTTCAGAGAAAACAGATACGCTTGATATCAATGAAGTTTGCAGTCCAAATTTATTGTAAATAAAAAATCAAATGTTATTTCTATGTTATAGAATATATAGCTAGCTAGATAATATGAATATAATATATAATATGAGTATCCTACTCTCCGTTCATGGTAAGAGAACATTCTCTGCTGTAGGGATGCTGATAGCCTGCTGAGGGTCGAAGGGGAAGTTGGGTTTCAGTGTGTGTTCTGAGCCAGACTCATAAGAGGAGCAGGTTTTCAGTGTGTGTTCCATGCCTGAGTCGTAAAGGGAATTGGTTTTGACATGTGTGTGATGTTCTGAGAGATAGAGGGAGGTGGAATGCCGTGGGGTCTTGTTCCCGAGTTGGGACAGGAAGAAGCGGACTCCGTAAACTCTGATGTTCTCTACATCTATTTCCTCTGACAGCATCACCAAGTGACTCTGGCCCAACCGCCAATCCTCCCTACTGGCCTGTTGATTGGCAACCAGCGGACTCATGCTCTCTTCATGATGATGCTTCAGCGGCTTGGAGATGAACAGGAAGTCCATCTGACCTGTGATTGGCTCCACGAGAGAGCTTGTATGAAGCCGCTTGCTGGTTCCAGAGGGGAGTGGTCTGAAGTAGTTTGGAGGGCCAATCAGAGGCTCTGACATTTTAGGGTTCATCCCATTGAGCACAGGACCCACAGCAGTGGAGCTGCCTCACTTCTGCCTGGGGGGAGGAGAGGGGAGGAGATGGGCCCTGCTTGAGGGAGGGGGGGACAGCTGGTTGCTATGCAGCGGGAGTTGTCCCAGTTCTGAGGCCTTACCAACCCTCCCATCAGCAGACAGAACCCAGAGGCTCACACTGTGGGGCCCTGCCACACCCTGTTTCTCCTCCCTCTCTCTCTCCCTCTCCCCTTTCACCTCACCCTTCTCCCATCTCGCCCCTTCTTTCTCTCTCCTCTCCCTCACCATTATGTCTGCCTGCAGGGAGTCAGTGATGCGGACGATAGCAGAGTGGAGAGTGGTCCTGCTGAGGTTGCGGCTAGGGTTAAGGTTGGGATTAGGGTCTTCTAGGAAGTGGTGTCCAGAGGAGGTGAAGGGCTTGTGTTGGTACGGATCACTGTTGCACACCACAGGGTATGTCTCACTGACTATCTGTGAAAACAACAATATAAGTAGGAAATAAACACACAGGCCTTACAGAGGCAAAGCCACGACCGGTTGAATACTGGCCCACCCAAATCAGGCTGTATATTAAAATATATGCAAATTAGTGGATTCGGCTATTTCAGCCACACCCGTTGCTGACAGGTGAATAAAATCGAACACACAGCCATGCAATCTACATAGACTAATATCGGCAGTAGAATGGCCTTACTGAAGAGCTCAGTGACACAGTCATAGGATTCCACCTTTCCAACAAGTTAGTTCATTGCGAGAGCTGCCCCAGTCAACCGTAAGTGCTGTTATTGTTAAGTGAAAATGTCTAGGAGCAACAAGGGCTCAGCCACAAAGTTGTAGGCCACAGAATGGGACAGCAGAGTGCCGAAGCACGTAAAAATCGTCTGTCCTCGGTTGCAACACTCACTACCGAGTTCCAAACTTCCTCTGGAAGCAACGTCAGCACAAGAAGTGTTCATCGGAAGCTTCATGAAATGGGTTTCCATGGCCGAGCAGATGCATACAAGCCTAAGATAACTATGCGCAATGCCAAGCTTCGGCTGGAGTGGTGTAAAGCTCGCAGCCAATGGACTCCGGACCATTGGAAATGCGTTCACTGGAATGATCAATCAAGCTTCACCATCTGGCAGTCCGACGGACAAATATGGGTTTGGCGGATGCCAGGAGAATGCTACCTGCCCGAATGCATAGTGCCAACTGTAAAGTTTGCCCCAGACCACTAAGTTTGGTCAATAGTGGTCTGGGGCTGTTTTTCATGGTTCTATCCGTCTAACTTTGTGGCAACAGTTTGAGGAAGGCCCTTTCCCGTTTCAGCATGACAGTGGCCCCGTGCACAAAGCGAGGTCCATACTGAAATGGTTTGTCGAGATCAGTGTGGAAGAACTTGACCGGCCTGCACAGAGCCCTGACCTCAACCCCTGTCCACATACTTTTGATCATCTAGTGAATATAAAACATTTAACGAATTTAATTTGTAGTTTGTATCGTCTCCTGACTAATCAGACATTTTGGGTAAATGCAGCAGGAGGTTACTGGCATCTTATTGGTTTTTATCACAATCACATGGTACGGACAGTTTGTCTGAAATACAGTTTATCAAGGGATGCTGTTTTCTGTCAAATGTGGAGACACTTCCCTCAGCTCTACTATGGAAAGCTCATTTGTTACAGACAGATAAGGATTGGAAGCACCTTTGTGAAGCATGAGTCAAGAATCAGGCTAGTAAACCCCACTTTTGAAGACTACAGTGCAAGCCATGGCAATCAAAGCCAGGGTAATGTTATAAATCAGCTTAACTATGAGGCCATGGACTATTCATTTGTAGAGCATAATCGTGGTTGTGGACATTGTCCTGTTTAGCGTAAAACAAAGTGACACAGACATGGGACATACTGTTTCAGCCATTTCACCCGGTGGGCGGTGCTATAGGTCACGGTGGGCGTAGATTTCAGCGCGCATACATACGGGTGCACACAATGTAGAGCACGAGCCGAGCACGAGCTCAAATCGTGGAATATATTCAACACATACATTATGGCTGACCCCATCTGGTCAATTGTTTGGTCGACCAAGATTTCTTTTAGTCGAGCAGTTGCAAATAGATGTTTTTTTTTTTATGGCAAACGAGACACCTGCCTGATTTGCACCCGTCTCAGTGAACTAATTCATTGACGCGGCTGCGGGGATGGTTGGGTACAAGAAGAAGGGAAGTGTGGGTAAGATGCAGAATGCATTCTTTCCCACCAGTTTGTGCGCATTCATTGTTTCATAACTTCATTGTGTGAATTGTTTAACCTTTGATTGTTAGTGTCTATCAATACAGTATAGTTGATTTTATTACAAACACAAAGTGTGTCTTTTAATGGAAAAACACACATTTTAAAATTTAGAACAATCCGAAAGAAAAGACCACTCTTGGTCGACTAAGACAGCCCTAACATACATATCATACTGACCTGAAGTATTGGTTACCATTTTTTTGTAGTTCACATCACAGTTACTGAAAAGGGAGGGGTGAAAGGCTCAGTTAATCTGATCTTGTTCGTCTAAACGCAAACAATTCAGCTCAGTGATTGACAGCATATGTTGACTAACCAATCGAAGTGAAATGAGTTTAAATCTAGTCATTATCAGTTTAATTTATTTCATTCAGGCAAGCTGTTGGGAATTTTATGAATAAATTACTAAACAAGATCCCCATTTTAAATAGAACTGTAACTAAGTAAACTATACCCTGTTTTACAATATCTGATTAATAATGTTAGTTCATAAAGAAGGGATTATGTGGCATGAACAAGGAGTAATTAAACATAATGAACACCATTCCAACTAGTCTGGGGAGGAACGGGTTGTGGGTTAAGTAAGTAGATAGGAAACTTAGCTCTGGGGTGTTTTAGATAAGGCAATGAGTGCATTCCTAGGTTTTCTGTTAACTAGAACTGTCAGCTAATTGGTGATCGATAATGGTGAAGGGTCAAGAGTTAATTCAGTTATGTTGTGTGTCCTGTGTGTGTGTTAGTGAGTTGGAATGAACTTTTGAACTTGCTTTATTCTCAGTCGGGAGGAGGAGATTCATTCTAGAAGCAATGAAATTACGTCATGTTTTGTATATAAACTGTTGTTCGTGGATACTTGAGAGCGCGCTCCGAGAATAAATACTATTATCCATTTTTGATAAGACTGGTCTCCGTCTATTTTATGCAAATAAGAATCTTACAAATTCTCATAAAATAGACAATGAATTCAATTAATGAAAACATATTGGAAATAATGAAATTACAGTAACAATTGGTCCTACAAGCGGATTCCACAAACTTGCCTCTGTCGTCCGAAGGTAGAGCCGAAAGCCATGCACGGACGGGTCTGGACTCGTTATTTAAAGACCTGGCCTCTGAATTGAGGTTTAAAGAACAGGCCGGTATTAGATCTAAGGGCGACAGAGAAGGGGACGGAATCGAACCGGCATTGCTTTTCCCAGTCTACAGGACGAAGGTAAATAGTCTTTATTCTCGAATTTGGGAGGAAATACACTAGGTTTCTACTTTGTGTTTTAACCAAAATCGATAGGAAGGAAGGAGGTCCGAAAAGACCTAAGGTAACGAATTCTACCACAAATAAATATAACGGAAGGAAGTGATATAGTAACTTTTGTTAGATAGGACGGTCGTTCTGTACAAATAGGATAGCCATTAATTCAAAAGACATACCTAAATAAAGTTTTAACCTAAGTAGTCTATCTGTTATGTGAAGTAGCGGATAGATATATTAAAACAGGTGAGGATAAATTAGGCTTGGTGAGAAGGCAGGGTAATCCTAGGCGAACGGAATAACTGAACCTATTCAATACTGAAAGAAAGTAATATCCAAGGAGGTGGAGAGGGAAACCTAGTCTAGAGAAGTGAGATATGAGATATTAACGTTGACAGTCCCAAGGAACAATAGTTTATAATGAGCTTATAATTGTATACGGGTGAAATTTAATGTCCGATCAAAAGTAAAATCTATAGACGAAGTTTCCAGAAAGGGGAAATAAATAGAAACCCATACACATTGGTTATCATTAAAGAGACACACACATAGACAGGAAAGAGCAACTAAAGTAACTGGGTAACGGTAAACAGCACATACATAGATCGTAGTAATACACACACATAGAAGGTAAAAAACAGAAAGGCATAGATAAGTGATGAAATACCATAGCTACTAGTAACGATAAAGATAAGTGTCAAATATGGGTAGTATATCCTCAAAGAAGGTCCCGGAACTAACGGGAGATGAGCGCTATATGGAACAGAGAGACAAAAGAAACATTAATTTCGGTCTAAAATGGAGAACGAAATATGATTTTGATGGCCGTCTAAATGTAGAAAAGCTAGAATCACTTAAAAAACAGATACATAAGGAACGTGGAAAAGATGTGAAAAAGCAGAATAAACAGGGGTTATACAGCCGGAGTTTGGCTTTCAGAAGCAAAAAAGAGAGTTGAGGGTGAAAATAGGAGGAAACCCAAAAAGAGCCAAGATGCGCTGCCCTCCGCTCCCGCAGATGAAAAAGTTAGCCAATTGGGCGGGGGTGAGGGTAACAAACTATATCCTTCTCTAGTATACCAAAAATACAGAGGTAATCATGTTGATGAAATAGTGGTTGTGAGAATACGGCTGCAGGAGCTACCCGCACAACCACCACCAGCATATGTGGAGCCTGCTGGAGCAACAGGAGCAGACAGAAAGGGAACGTCAGGCGAAGGGAGTAAGGGGGAGCTGAGATGTTTTAATTGTAATAAAACTGGACATTTCGCCCGGGAGTGTAACACTCCCTGCAAACATTGTGGCGGATTAGGACATAATCACAGAGATTGTAGGAGGTGACAATCGGGGGGGGGGGAGAGAATCCTCGCTGAGGATCCTCGCTGAGGAAAAGCTTGGGCTTTTAAATTAGGGCTATTTTCTGTTGTCCCGGAGAATCTTGCGGAGAATCTTAGTAATTTACATAGCGGTATAGTGGTGAGCATAGCTGCCTTCCAAGCTGGAGTCCCGGGTTCGGTTCCCAGCCAAGGCGTTAACCAAAATCTGAGTTTTTGATTGTAATTAAACTATTTGTATGTTTTGCCTGGAAAGTTGTTTGTATAAGATATAAACTGAACGTTTTAATAGATTGTTTAGGTTAAATTGATAGACTAATTCATTGAACTAAAAATAATAACGAAGCTAATTTTGATGCAAGACGATGTCTGTTCACTAAATTATCTTCTGGAATAATGTATTGAGAATTGAGTTGTATTTATATTGCTGTATCAATAGAGGAGACAGTTGCCTAAATAAAAAATAATCTAAATAATAGCGGAGAGATAATGGCGATAGAGAGGTGGCCACTGCAATGTTTTTCATTCTTATAGATTGACTGACACGTTATAATTTTGGCGCCGTGTGTGTTATTTTTAAAGTCTTGGACATTTCATAAGTGTGAAGAGGAAAGAGAAGAGAAAGTTATAAAGGTTGGTTTTAAAGCTTATGATAGAGGTAAGGAAAAACGTTGAAATGAGAGGGGTTATATATTTTTGCCCACTGGGAAAAAAGAAATAGGATATTAAAATGCTGAAAGTAATAAGAGAGTTAGTTGTTAGAGGCAGGTAGATTTGTTATGGAATAACGTAAAACTGCGTCATTAACAATAACGTTACTCAAATTGGTTTGACCGTTGTTCAGGTACACTCTTTTCTGTACTTCTGGCAGTACAATTTTGGTTGATTGATGCAGTAAGTTCTATTCAAGATCCAACAGATGTGATAAATTAGGTTTGGATTTTCGAACCCTGCTGCAGACAGCCAACAATAATTTGTCGCTGTGGAATGGGCATTGTTGATGACATCACTCACAAGGCACTTTTGTCGCTACGGCAATGATGTTGTGACTTGGGGTGACAGAGAAAGTTGTTTGTGTCTTTTAGAAGGAAAATGCGTGCATTATCCTATTTATCATTGATAATAAATAGGGGGAGATAAGATACATTGAGGTTTGGATAGGAGATATATTAAGCCAATAGGGCAGGAAATTACATAGAAAAATAGTGATTTTATAAGCATTAAAAATTATTAATGAAAATAAATAAGTTTCAGTTCTTAGGGGTGATAAATTACTGTAGATAAGGTATTCCACACTATGCAACATATATTAAATTATTGATGAAACTGATTTTAAGGTTAATTCATGTTATTGTCAGATAAAATACTGTGGACCCCTGAAGGAAAGAGCTTATTAGTGTAGGAAGGATTTGATATGGTTAGCATTTGTTTTGGCTTTGTTTGACTATTAGGAGTTTTTTATTTAAATAGTATTACATTTGAAAGGGATATATGACATCTATGATGATTTAGGATTATTGTTAGGTGAGACAGTGAGACGCTTAGTGGTATTTGAAAGATAGGAAAGGGTTACTGTTTTAATCAATAAATATATATATTTAAGGACATATATAAGTAGCACAGATACTTCTTAAAGTAGATAAGACACTTGACAGAAAATTGGTACAGGATTGATATGAATGGACGCCCAAGGGAGAATTGGACATGTGGAGAATGAAAGGGGCGCTCCTACATGATGATGTCAGACATAAGGATAATTTACTAATCTTACCTAAGTCATTGTTTAGAGTAGGCAAGGTTGTTACCTGGGCAGAGCCAGGTATCAAAGGGGGGGATGGGTAAATTGTGGTCTAGGATAGGATGTGGCCTATTGGATAATACACTTTTTTTTTATTTTTTTAAATAGCTAACAAGTAGGTATAGAAGTTAAAGATATAATCAGATAGAACAAATGAGAAACTGTTTGTTAACCAAACCTGTATGTCCAAGATTTTATGCACTACAGGTGAAGTCACTCAATCCAGTCCCTGAGGCCTGTTGGGGGAACCATACCAAGGACTCCTGGTGACAGCTATCTGAAAGAGCTACCCGGATTCATATCACACTGCGGGAGGGTAAGACACATTGGCACTGTCGAACAATCAGAGTGTTCGAGAGGAGAACTGTAATTAACAGAATTCCGGGGGCCATCTATCGATTGAAGTAATCCTCCCTGTCCTATCAGCCCTGTTTTCTCTCAAATGAAGTAATCCTCCCTGTCCTATCAGCCCTGTTTTCTATCGAAGGAAGTAATCCTCCCTGTCCTATCAGCCCTGTTTTCTCTCAAATGAAGTAATCCTCCCTGTCCTATCAGCCCTGTTTTCTCTCAAATGAAGTAATCCTCCCTGTCCTATCAGCCCTGTTTTCTCTCTATTGAAGTAATCCTCCCTGTCCTATCAGCCCTGTTTTCTCTCAAATGAAGTAATCCTCCCTGTCCTATCAGCCCTGTTTTCTCTCAAATGAAGTAATCCTCCCTGTCCTATCAGCCCTGTTTTCTCTCGAATGAAGTAATCCTCCCTGTCCTATCAGCCCTGTTTTCTCTCAAATGAAGTAATCCTCCCTGTCCTATCAGCCCTGTTTTCTCTCAAATGAAGTAATCCTCCCTGTCCTATCAGCCCTGTTTTCTCTCGAATGAAGTAATCCTCCCTGTCCTATCAGCCCTGTTTTCTCTCCAATGAAGTAATCATCCCTGTCCTATCAGCCCTGTTTTCTCTCAAATGAAGTAATCCTCCCTGTCCTATCAGCCCTGTTTTCTCTCCAATGAAGTAATCCTCCCTGTCCTATCAGCCCTGTTTTCTCTCCAATGAAGTAATCCTCCCTGTCCTATCAGCCCTGTTTTCTCTCCAATGAAGTAATCCTCCCTGTCCTATCAGCACTGTTTTCTCTCGAATGAAGTAATGCTCCCTGTCCTATCAGCCCTGTTTTCTCTCGAATGAAGTAATCCTCCCTGTCCTATCAGCCCTGTTCTCTCAAATGAAGTAATCCTCCCTGTCCTATCAGCCCTGTTTTCTCTCTAATGAAGTAATCCTCCCTGTCCTATCAGCCCTGTTCTCTCAAATGAAGTAATCCTCCCTGTCCTATCAGCCCTGTTTACTCTCAAATGAAGTAATCCTCCCTGTCCTATCAGCCCTGTTTTCTCTCAAATGAAGTAATCCTCCCTGTCCTATCAGCCCTGTTTTCTCTCTAATGAAGTAATCCTCCCTGTCCTATCAGCCCTGTTCTCTCAAATGAAGTAATCCTCCCTGTCCTATCAGCCCTGTTTTCTCTCTAATGAAGTAATCCTCCCTGTCCTATCAGCCCTGTTTTCTCTCAAATGAAGTAATCCTCCCTGTCCTATCAGCCCTGTTTTCTCTCAAATGAAGTAATCCTCCCTGTCCTATCAGCCCTGTTTTCTCTCTAATGAAGTAATCCTCCCTGTCCTATCAGCCCTGTTTTCTCTCTAATGAAGTAATCATCCCTGTCCTATCAGCCCTGCTTTCTCTCAAATGAAGTAATCCTCCCTGTCCTATCAGCCCTGTTTTCTCTCAAATGAAGTAATCCTCCCTGTCCTATCAGCCCTGTTTTCTCTCTAATGAAGTAATCCTCCCTGTCCTAATAGCCCTGTTTTCACTCTAATGAAGTAATCCTCCCTGTCCTATCAGCCCTGTTCTCTCAAATGAAGTAATCCTCCCTGTCCTATCAGCCCTGTTTTCTCTCTAATGAAGTAATCATCCCTGTCCTATCAGCCCTGTTTTCTCTCGAATGAAGTAATCCTCCCTGTCCTATCAGCCCTGTTTTCTCTCGAATGAAGTAATCCTCCCTGTCCTATCAGCCCTGTTTTCTCTCGAATGAAGTAATCCTCCCTGTCCTATCAGCCCTGTTTTCTCTCAAATGAAGTAATCCTCCCTGTCCTATCAGCCCTGTTCTCTCAAATTAAGTAATCCTCCCTGTCCTATCAGCCCTGTTTTCTCTCTAATGAAGTAATCCTCCCTGTCCTATCAGCCCTGTTTTCTCTCAAATGAAGTAATCCTCCCTGTCCTATCAGCCCTGTTTTCTCTCAAATGAAGTAATCCTCCCAGTCCTATCAGCCCTGTTTTCTCTCAACTGAAGTAATCCTCCCTGTCCTATCAGCCCTGTTTTCTCTCAAATGAAGTAATCCTCCCTGTCCTATCAGCCCTGTTTTCTCTCTAATGAAGTAATCCTCCCTGTCCTATCAGCCCTGTTTTCTCTCTAATGAAGTAATCCTCCCTGTCCTATCAGCCCTGTTTTCTCTCAAATGAAGTAATCCTCCCTGTCCTATCAGCCCTGTTTTCTCTCTAATGAAGTAATCCTCCCTGTCCTAACAGCCCTGTTTTCACTCTAATGAAGTAATCCTCCCTGTCCTATCAGCCCTGTTTTCCCTCAAATGAAGATTTCCTTTTCCCGTCATTCCATCCCTGTGTTTGTTCCTAGAAGTGAAAGTGTGTCTGGCTTCTTGTCGATGATGTGTTCTCTGGGAGAGGGTGGGGCTTTTACAGTAACACAAGCTTAGTAAATTGGCTTGATAAACAGACGTTGCTGGTTGGCTAGCAAGCAAAGTTTGACATAAAACGTTGTTCACTTTTGGGAAAACTGATCCAGCCACTTAGCTATTGTTAGTTCAAATAAAGCAAAATTATGTCCTAATATGAAAGCATAAACCCACCATAGTGATGACTGAAGAAGTTATGAATACTGTCCCAGGCAGAGGGTTATCAATTGAACGTGGATGCGCATCGGACAGTCGTTGCACTTTAAACCACGCCCACCGTGACGTATAGCACCGCCCACTGGGCGAAACGGTGTGAAGGGAGTGTGTCCCACGTGGACATAGGGAGAGTGAAGAGGCCCTTAATGATGCACTATGCTGAAATAGTGCCATTTCCTGGTTGATAAAATTCTAATAGTTCGCATTATTTCAGTTTGTGACAAAACAAGCAAGTATAATGTAGAGAATCACTGTACCATCTAAACCACTGTGAAATATATTTTCTTTCATCCAAAATATTGTATTTTCAGCTGTTCAAAGCTTGTGTACAAAACTGAAAGCATATGAAGCATAGAAATAGCACACACAGAACAGAACCTGTGTTTAATTCAAAGTGAGCTGGGCTACAGTCTTCATACCCACCGTGATATTATGCATGATGTTTTCATGCCTGCCTATACAGTGGTGTTTGTTCATTCAAAATGAGCTATTCACTTCAAAGTGGGTTCAATGAAAACACATGCAGGGCTTTCTATTTCTATGCAATATACAGTCCGGAGCAGGACCATGGAGCAGAACCTCAGAGCAGAACCTCGGAGCAGAACCATGGAGCAGAACCTCGGGGCAGAACCTCGGAGCAGAACCTCGGAGCAGAACCTCGTAGCAGAACCTCGGAGCAGAACCGAGTAGCAGAACCTCGGAGCAGAACCTCGGAGCAGAACCTCGGAGCAGAACCTCGGGGCAGAACCTCGGGGCAGAACCATGGAGCAGAACCTCGGGGCAGAACCGGTCGATGCCTGACCATGGCCCTGAATTCACTATTTTGCCTGTAGACCTACTGTAGATCTTTGAGTGGGAGTGGTCGTTCTGATCTGATAATATCTTGATTATTTCATGATGTTTAATTACGGTCACGTACGATGGACTGAACACTTCATCCATTCTCCATATTTTGTGACACTTATAATAACCCCTTTTATCACTGCACTTCTCTGCTGTAGAATCTCTCTCTGAATATGTAGGTAATAGCCATGTTGTGTATTACATTATGCTTGCTGTAGGACTCGGGACAGTCGGCCTGTTTTGTCAGTTGTGCGGTTGTAAGCGGTTGTGTAGTTGCGCTGCATAATTAGCAATAATAACAGGCATGTTTGCAAAGGGAAATCTGTGGTGTTTCTTGGTCACATTTATCCAAATATGTCAGGGTACTTCTGCCAACGCCACTAAGGCCTTATATAATTGGCAACCATAAGGGCTTTTGAGGAACAGAATGTAAAATAGTAAAACAGAGTGAAAGATAGTTTCCTCTGAGGGTTGGGGGTCAGAGGTTAGGGAACTTACCGGCAGAGGGAGGTAAACTGAAGGGGGTCGAGGGATCAGGACTCTCACATTCTTTCTCTTCAGCTCCTCTGATAGGCTGAGAGAAACACAGTCTGCTGTGACATCATCACTTACAGGAGACACTTCCTCTCTCTGGCTGTCAGTCACTGGAGTATGCCGCTGCCCGTCCCTCACACTCTTCCTTTTCAACCTTCCTCCTCCTCTGCTTTCTCCTGGGCAGGAACACAGACACAGCACTATTTTGTATTTTATTTTATCTTTATTTAACTAAGGAAGTCAGTTAGGAACAAATTCTTATTTACAATGGCGGCCTACCAAAAGGCCTCCTGCGAGAACAGGGGCTGGAATTAAAAATACAAATATAGGACAGAACACACATCACCACAACACTACATAGAGACCTAAGACAACAACATAGCAAGGCAGCAACACATGACAACACAGCATGGAAGCAACACAACATAACATGGTAGCAGCACAAAACATGGTACAAACATTATTGGGCACAGACAACAGCACAAGGGTAGAGACAACAATACATCACGCGAAGCAGCCACAACTGTGAGGAAGCGTGTCCATGATTGAGTCTTTGAACAAAGAGATTGAGATACCTCTAACCCCAACCAAGGCTGACCTCTAACCTGCAACCTTAATGAAGTATTTCAAATGTTACCTGTGAAAGTACTAAGGGCTTGGTGTCTGCCAGAGGGGGGAGGGGTTAGAAGGGTTGCTGCACTACAGTTACTGTAGTAGAGGGGTAGATGGATACTATCGATATTGGCCTTGGGGCAGTTACTGTAGTAGAGGGGTAGATGGATACTATAGATGTTGTTGGCCTTGGTTGGGGTTTAGAGATGAATCCTTCCTCAGTTTAACCTACGGAAACCTTGTTACGACTTTTACTTCCTCTAGATAGTCAAGTTTGATCGTCTTCTAGTAGAGGGGTAGATGGATACTATAGATGTTGTTGGCCTTGGGGCAGTTACTGTAGTAGAGGGGTAGATGGATACTATAGATGTTGGCCTTGGGGCAGTTACTGTACCAGAGGGATAGATGGATAATATAGATGTTGGCTATGGGGCAGTTACTGTAGTAGAGGGGTAGATGTTAGCCTTGGGGCAGTCACTGTAGTAGAGGGGTAGATGGATATTATAGATGTTGTTGGCCATGGGGCAGTTACTGTAGCAGATGGGTAGATGTTAGCCTTGGGGCAGTTACTGTAGTAGAGGGGTAGATGGATATTATAGATGTTGGCCTTGGGGCAGTTACTGTAACAGAGGGGTAGATGTTGTTGGCCTTTGGGGCAGTTACTGTAGATGGATACTATAGATGTTGTTGGCCTTGTGGCAGTTACTGTAGTAGAGGAGTAGATGTTGGCATTGGGGCAGTTACTGTATCAGAGGGGTAGATGTTGGCTTGGGGCAGTTATTGTAGTGGAGGGGTAGCTGGATACTATATATGTTGTTGGCTTTGGGTTTGAGGAGGACAGTATTACATGGTGAGGATGAGGAGGGTTAGAGGTAGAGGACAGTATTACATGGTGAGGATGAGGAGGGTTAGAGGTAGAGGACAGTATTACATGGTGAGTAGGGTTAGAGGTAGAGGACAGTATTACATGGTGAGGATGAGGAGGGTTAGAGGTAGAGGACAGTATTACATGGTGAGGATGAGGAGGGTTAGAGGTAGAGGACAGCATTACATGGTGAGGATGAAGAGGGTTAGAGGTAGAGCACAGCATTACATGGTGAGGATGAGGAGGGTTAGAGGTAGAGGACAGTATTATATGGTGAGGATGAGGAGGGTTAGAGGAGGACATTATTACATGGTGAGGATGAGGAGGGTTAGAGGAGGACAGTATTACATGGTGAGGATGAGGAGGGATGGAGGTAGAGGAGAGTATTATATGGTGAGGATGAGGAGGGTTAGAGGTAGAGGACAGTCTTACATGGTGAGGATGAGGAGGGTTAGAGGTAGAGGACAGTATTACATGGTGAGGATGAGGAGGGTTAGAGGTAGAGGACAGTATTACATGGTGAGGATGAGGAGGGTTAGAGGTAGAGGACAGTATTACATGGTGAGGATGAGGAGGGTTAGAGGAGGACATTATTACATGGTGAGGATGAGGAGGGTTAGAGGAGGACAGTATTACATGGTGAGGATGAGGAGGGATGGAGGTAGAGGACAGTATTACATGGTGAGGATGAGGAGGGTTAGAGGTAGAGGACAGTATTACATGGTGAGGATGAGGAGGGTTAGAGGTAGAGGACAGTATTACATGGTGAGGATGAGGAGGGTTAGAGGTAGAGGACAGTATTACATGGTGAGGATGAGGAGGGTTAGAGGACAGTATTACATGGTGAGGATGAGTATGGTTAGAGGTAGAGGACAGTATTGTATGGTGAGGATGAGGGAGGGTTAGAGGTAGAGGACAGTATTACATGGTGAGTAGGTTTAGAGCTAGAAGACAGTATTATATGGTGAGGATGGGGAGGGTTAAGGGAGGACCGTATTACATGGTGAGGATGAGGAGGGCTAGAGGTAGAGGACAGTATTACATGGTGAGGATGAGGAGGGTTAAGGGAGGACAGTATTACATGGTGAGGATGAGGGTTAAAGGTAGAGGACAGTATTACATGGTGAGGATGAGGAGGGTTAGAGGTAGAGGACAGTATTATATGGTGAGGATGAGGAGGGTGAGAGGTAGAGGACAGTATTACATGGTGAGTAGGGTTAGAGGTAGAGGATAGTACCCCCTTTAACCCACCTGTCCTGTGTCCAATCCTCCAGGGAAGGTATTCAGGGCTGGAGAAGGTGCAGACGCTCACTCTTCTGCCGACGGCCTCCTTCAGTTTGCAGCTTAAGTCTTCTGTGGTGGACGAGGCTGCTGTTGCTGGCTTTGATACCCTGGACGTAAAACATTTGTACAGGAACCGGGTTAGGTTCTACAAATTAAGCATCTGCCAAGGGTTAGGGCCCTAGACATGAGACACTATACTAGTACTAAGACACCTCCTACCCTAACCCAATAGTGTATTAGTACTAAGAAAACTCCTACCCTAAGCCAATAGGTACATCATACCCTAACCTAACATCTAAAATGGCTGCGGAAGAAATGGCAGGAGTTTTACGGGCGCCCAACCAATTGTGCTATTGTGGGTTTTTTTGCGTTATTTGTAACTTATTTTGTACAGTCGTGGCCAAAAGTTGAGAAGGACACAAATATTGATTTTCACAAAGTCTGCTGCTTCAGTTTGTATGATGGAATTTTCATATACTCCAGAATGTTATGAAGAGTGATCAGATGAATTGCAATTAAAAGTCCCTCTTTGCCATGCAAATTAACTGAATCCCCAAAAAACACTGCATTTCAGCCCTGCCACAAAAGGACCAGCTGACATGTCAGTGATTCTCTCGTTAACACAGGTGTGAGTGTTGACGAGGACAAGGCTCTGTCATGCTGATTGAGTTCGAATAACAGACTGGAAGCTTCAAAAAGAGGGTGATGCTTGGAATAATTTTTCTTCCTCTGTCAATCATGGTTACCTGCAAGGAAACACATGCCGTCATCATTGCTTTGCACAAAAAGGGCTTCACAGGCAAGGATATTGCTGCCAGTAAGATTGCACCTAAATCAACCATTTATTGGATCATCAAGAACTTCAAGGACAGCGGTTCAATTGTTGTGAAGAATGCTTCAGGGCGCCCAAGAAAGTCCAGCAAGCGCCAGGACCGTCTCCTAAAGTTGATTCAGCTGTGGGATCGGGGCACCACCAGTACAGAGCTTGCTCAGGAATGGCAGCAAGTGAGTGCATCTGCATGCACAGTGAGGAGAAGACTTTTGGAAGATGGCCTGGTGTCAAGAAGGGCAGCAAAGAAGCCACTTCTCTCCAGGAAAAACATCAGGGACAGACTGATATTCTGCAAAAGGTACAGGGATTGGACTGCTGAGGACTGGGGTAAAGTCATTTTCTCTGATGAATCCCCCTTACGATCGTTTGGGGCATCCGGAAAAAAGCTTGTACGTGGAAGACAAGGTGAGCACTACCATCAGTCCTGTGTCATGCCAACAGTAAAGCATCCTGAGACCATTCATGTGTGGGGTTGATTACCTCCTGAACAGGTAATCAAATGGCTACCCAACCCCTCTTTTACGCTGCTGCTACTCCGTTTATCATATATACATAGTCACGAACAAAACATTCATGAACATACTACCTCAATCAGCCCGACTAACCGGTTGCATGTATACAGCCTCGCTACTGTATGCAGCCTCGCTACTGTATGCAGCCTCGCTACTGTATGCAGCCCCGCTACTGTATGCAGCCCCGCTACTGTATGCAGCCCCGCTACTGTATGCAGCCTCGCTACTCTCCAAGATGGCGTAGCAGTGAAGACATGTTTGTTTTGTCCTCTTGTGTACTTTTGTATTTTTCGTATTTTTTGTATATATATATATATATATATATATATATATTTCAATTTATTTTCAATTTTTTATTCGATTATACCTTCCGGTAACCTGCCTCACCCAATGTGATACGGAATCGCTATTATTTTCAATTTTAGAACACATTCAAGTATCTCCAGAAGCTAACCAGCTAATTAGCTACAAGCTATTTAGTCATTGTTAGCCACTGCTAGCGGCTTTTACCTTCTGCACAGATACCAGCCCTGTTCTTAGCCTGGATAATACTCGCTAGTCTACCATTATCGGACTGTCTCTCCACAACAACGCTGGATTCCTGCCGTAATCCCTGGACCACTACTTCTGATCTTCACAGCTAGCTCGTGGCTAGCTAGCTAGCTCACAGCTAGCTGGCTCACAGCTAGCTGGCTCACAGCTAGCTTTCACTCACCGTGGCACCCAGTACCGAAGCTATCCCTGAGGCCCACCTCCCCACTCGCTACTGTATACAGCCTCGCTACTGTATATAGTCTCTCCAATGTATATAACCTCTCCTGTATATAACCTCTACTGTATACAGCCTCTCTACTGTATATAACCTATCCACTGTATATAACCTATCCACTGTATATAACCTCTCCACTGTATACAGCCTCTCCACTGTATACAGCCTCTCCACTGTATACAGCCTCTCCACTGTATACAGCCTCTCCACTGTATACAGCCTCTCCACTGTATACAGCCTCTCCACTGTATACAGTCTCACCACTATATAACCTCTACTGTATTAAGCCTCTACTGTATATAACCTCTACTGTATACAGGCTCTCCTGTATATAGCCTCTACTGTATATAGCCTCTACTGTATATAGCCTCTACTGTATATAACCTCGCTACTCTATATAGTCTCTCAACTGTATACAGCCTCTACTGCAACAGTCTCTCCACTGTATACAGCCTCTCCACAGTATACAGCCTCTCCACAGTATACAGCCTCTCCACAGTATACAGCCTCTCCACAGTATACAGCCTCTCCACAGTATACAGCCTCTCCACAGTATACAGCCTCTCCACAGTATACAGCCTCTCCACAGTATACAGCCTCTCCACAGTATACAGCCTCTCCACAGTATACAGCCTCTCCACAGTATACAGCCTCTCCACAGTATACAGCCTCTCCACAGTATACAGCCTCTCCACAGTATACAGCCTCTCCACAGTATACAGCCTCTCCACAGTATACAGCCTCTCCACAGTATACAGCCTCTCCACAGTATACAGCCTCTCCACAGTATACCGCCTCTCCACAGTATACCGCCTCTCCACAGTATACCGCCTCTCCACAGTATACCGCCTCTCCACAGTATACCGCCTCTCCACAGTATACCGCCTCTCCACAGTATACCGCCTCTCCACAGTATACCGCCTCTCCACAGTATACTGCCTCTCCACTGTATACTGCCTCCACTGTATATCTGTATATAACCTCTACTGTATACAGCCTCTCCACTGTATACTGCCTCTCCACTGTATACTCCCTCTCCACTGTATACTGCCTCTCCACTGTATACTGCCTCTCCACTGTATATCTGTATATAACCTCTGCTGTATACAGCCTCCACTGTATGACCTCTACTGTATATAGCCTCTCCACTGTATATAGCCTCTCTACTGTATACAGCCTCGCCACTGTATACAGCCTCTCCACTGTATACAGCCTCTCCACTGTATACAGCCTCTCCACTGTATACAGCCTCTCCACTGTATACAGCCTCGCTACTGTATATAGCCTCGCTACTGTATATAGCCTCTACTGTATACAGTCTCACTACTGTATTCAGCCTCGCTACTGTATTCAGCCTCACTACCGTACAAACCCAATAGTTTTAGGACTAAGACACCTCCTACACCAACCCAATAGTTTATTAGGACTAAGACATCTCCTACACCAACCCAATAGTTTATTAGGACTAAGACACCTCCTACACCAACCCAATAGTTTATTAGGACTAAGACACCTCCTACACCAACCCAATAGTTTATTAGGACCAAGACACCTCCTACACCAACCCAATAGTTTATTAGGACTAAGACACCTCCTAACCCAATAGTTTATTAGGACCAAGACACCTCCTAACCCAATAGTTTATTAGGACTAAGACACCTCCTACACCAACCCAATAGTTTATTAGGACCAAGACACCTCCTACACCAACCCAATAGTTTATTAGGACTAAGACACCTCCTAACCCAATAGTTTATTAGGACCAAGACACCTCCTAAACCAATAGTTTATTAGGACTAAGACACCTCCTAACCCAATAGTTTATTAGGACCAAGACACCTCCTAAACCAATAGTTTATTAGGACTATCTATTGTTCACCTAATACCCTTTTTTTTTTTTTTTTACTTAAATTGCAATGTTGGTTAGAGCCTGTAAGTAAGTATTTCAGTGTAAGGTCTACACCTGCTGTATTCGGCGCACGTGACAAATAAACTTTGATTTGGAATAGTTTATTACTAATAAGACACCCACCCAAACCCAATAGTTTTAGGACTAAGACACCCACCCAAACCCAATAGTTTTAGGACTAAGACACCTCCTAAACCAATAGTTTATTAGGACTAAGACACCTCCTAACCCAATAGTTTATTAGGACTAAGACACCTCCTAACCCAATAGGTTATTAGGACTAAGACACCTCCTAACCCAATAGTTTATTAGGACCAAGACACCTCCTAACCCAATAGTTTATTAGGACCAAGACACCTCCTAACCCAATAGTTTATTAGGACCAAGACACCTCCTAACCCAATAGTTTATTAGGTCCAAGACACCTCCTAACCCAATAGTTTATTAGGACCAAGACACCTCCTAACCCAATAGTTTATTAGGACCAAGACGCCTCCTAACCCAATAGTTTATTAGGACCAAGACACCTCCTAACCCAATAGTTTATTAGGACCAAGACACCTCCTAACCCAATAGTTTATTAGGACCAAGACACCTCCTAACCCAATAGTTTATTAGGACCAAGACACCTCCTAACCCAATAGTTTATTAGGACCAAGACACCTCCTAACCCAATAGTTTATTAGGACCAAGACACCTCCTAACCCAATAGTGTATTAGGACCAAGACACCTCCTAACCCAATAGTTTATTAGGACCAAGTCACCTCCTAACCCAATAGTTTATTAGGACCAAGACACCTCCTAACCCAATAGTTTATTAGGACCAAGTCACCTCCTAACCCAATAGTTTATTAGGACTAAGACACCTCCTAACCCAATAATTTATTAGGACTAAGACACCTCCTAGTTTATTATTTAGACAAAGACACCTCCTAAACCAATAATTTATTAGGACCAAGACACCTCCTAACCCAATAGTTTTAGGAGCAAGACACCTCCTAACCCAATAGTTTATTAGGACTAAGACACCTCCTAACCCAATAGTTTATTAGGACCAAGACACCTCCTAACCCAATAGTTTATTAGGACTAAGACACCTCCTACTCTAACCCAATAATTTAGTTCTAATTATGCCGTAGTTTGTTCCTCTTACCCAATGTCAATAGTTTATTCGGACTAATTCTACCGTAATTTGTTGTGCAGAAACTCTTGCTCCACGTTGATGTCAGTGGTGGTCTTGTGTTTGGAGATGGGGGTCCTGCGAGCATTGGGGAACTCAAAGGTCCAGTCACAGTTGACAGTCAGAGGCAGGACCAGGTCTGGCTTCCTGCAGGAGGCACAGCAGCATCGGGGGGCATGGCTCAGCAGACGACTCTTCTGGAGAATTTAACAGGTTCACAACAATTTACTTCCAGGTGCATGAAGGGGGGAAATCTAAAGTTTAGCTATGTACTATTTGGGGTTGATATACATTAAACATGTTGTGGAGCATGTACTGTGTTCCTTCTGAGAATATATAACTAACCATAGTCAATAATATAAATATATTTAATATAAGATTAAGATCAATTTAACTAGTGTGTTAGATGAGTTGAAATAGCTAAAACCTTCATTGATGGAACAACAAACCAACCTCCTGTAATGCCAGTGAATAAATCCAACATATTAAGTAAATAGTAACAAGAACGTTAGCTTGATAGCTGACTAAATAAAGGTTTGGGCTAAGCTAGTCAACTACTTGCCCTTGCATGCCCATCCAGGACTTTCTTGGAGTGATTGTCCAAGACATTAAATGAGGCAAGAAGTCTGGTTGTCATCTTTAGACACTGAAATTACATCAGAAATACATTAGCAACATAGCTATATAACGTTATACTGTTCGTTGAGCTACTTCACTGCCAACAGTGGCAGCTAACGTTAGCTATCAGCCAAACGGAGTTGGACACATCTTTGAACTTAAAATACCTAGCTAGCTACCGTTTATGACACTGGTAATAGCCTGCTAACAGGCTACACAGCCTTGCCATTATAGTTCGTCTCCGTTAGCAAGCTAACTACCATCTTTCCAGCTCGCCTGACAAACTACTATTGACCGTTACCATAGCAACACACGAACAGGAGCCAATAGGGGAGACAGAAACTAGATGTGTAGTGGTAGAACAGCGCCCTCCTGCGGTTCAGTATAAGTTCACAACGTTTCAATGCTATGGATCCCCGTTTGGGTCTTACGTGTAAAAAAATATATATATATACTACTATGCTTTACAAAAAATATAAACGCAGCATGTAAAGTGGTGGTCCCATTTTACATGAGCTGAAATAAAATATCCCAGATATGTTCCATATGCATAAAAAGCTTATTTCTCTCAAATGTGCACAAATTTGTTACATCCCTGTTCATGAGCATTTCATCTTTGCCAAGATAATTCATCCACCTGACAGGTATGGCATATGAAGAATTTGAAAACAGCATGATCATTACACAGGTGCACCTTTTGCTGGGGATAATAAAAAGGTCACTCTACAATGTGCAGTTGTCTCACACAACACAATGCCACAGATGTTTAAAGAGTTGAGGGAGCATGCAATTGGCATGCTGACTGCAGGAATGTCCATCAGAGCTGTTGGCAGAGAATTGAAAGTCAATTTCTCTACCATAAGCCTCCTCCAACATCATTTTAGAAAATTGGCCAGTACGTCCAACCGGTCTCACAACCGCAGACCGCGTAGACCACGCCATCTGATGACCTCCATATCCGGCTTCTTCAACTGCGGGATCGTCTGAGACCAGCCACCCAGACAGCTGATGAAACTGGAGTATTTCTGTCTGTAATATAAAGCCCTTCTGTGGGGGGGAGGAAAAATCATTCGGATTGGCTGGGCCTGGCTCCCAAGTGGGTGGACCTATGCCCTCCCATGGCTGTGCCCATTCCCAGTCATGTGAAATTCATAGATTTGGGTCTAAAGAATTTATTTCAATTGACTGATTTCCTTATGAATTGTAACTCAGTAAAATCGTTCAAATTGTTGCATGTTGCATTTACAACTCACACCTACACACACTGGTGGAAAAAGTAGACAATTTTCATACTTGAGTTAACTTAAAAGTAAATGACTCAAGTAAAAGTCACCCAGTAAAATACTACTTGAGTAAAAGTCCAAACGTATTTAGCTTTAAATGTACTTCAGTACACAACTGTGGCTCCTTCCACCTTCAAAGAATAGGCAAGAGGACCAACCATGGGGAATAGTAAGACACTCCATTGTTTCTATGTACACTATATATACAAAAGTATGTGGACACCCCTTCAAATTCGTGGATTTGGCTATTCCAGACACACCCGTTGTTGCTAACAGATGTATAAAATCCAGGGCGCATCCATGCAATCTAAATAGACAAACATTGGAAGTAGAATGGCCTAACTGAAAAGCTCAGTGACTTTCGACTTTCAACCGTCATAGGATGCCACCTTTCGAACAAGTCAGTTTCTGCCCTGCTAGAGCTGCCCCGGTCAACTGTAAGTGCTGTTATTGTAACGTATTGTAGGCCACAGAAGCGCACAGAACAGGACCGCCAAGTGCTGAAGTGTGTAGCGTGTAAAAATGTATCTGTCCTCAGTTACAACACTCACTACCAAGTTTCAAACTGACTCTGGAAGCAACATCAGCACAATAAATGTTCGTTGGGAGCTTCCTGCAATGGGTTTCCATGGCCGAGCAGCCGCACACAAGACTAAGATCACCATACGCAATGCCAACGGTCGGCTGGAGTGGTGTAAAGCTCACCACCATTGGACTCTGGAGCAGCGGAAACACGTTCTCTGGAGTGGAGTCATGCTTCACCATCCGGCAGTCCGACGGACGAATCTGGGTTTGGTGGATGCCAGGAGAACACTACCTGCCCCAATGCATAGTGCCAACTAAAGTTTAGTGGAGGGGGAATAATGGTCTGGAGCTGTTTTCCGTGGTTCAGACTAGGCCCCTTAGTTCCAGTGAAGGGAAATCTTAAATCTACAGCATACAATGACATTCCAGACTATTCTGTGCTCCCAACTTTGTGGCAACAGTTTGGGGAAGGCCCTTTCCTGTTTCAGCATGACAATGTTCCTGTGCACAAGGCGAGGTCCATACAGTAATGGTTTGTCGATATCGGTGTTGAAGAAATTGACTGGCCTGCACAGAGCCCTGACCTCAACCCCATCAAACACCTTTGGGAGGAATTGGAATGCCAACTGTGAGCCAGGTCTAATCGCCTTTCCTCACGAATGCTCTTGTGGCTGAATGTAAGCAAGTCCCTGCAGCAATGTTCCAACATCTAGTGGAAAACCCTTCCCATTAGAGTGGATGCTGTTATTTCAGCAAAGGGGTGACCAACTCCATATTAATGCCCATGATTTTGGAATGAAATGTTCGAGAAGGTGAGCACATACTTTTGGTCATGTAGTGTATGTAACTACGTTATATTGTGTCTGTGCATGTTTTTCAGCATAAAGTACTCTGCAGCCACTCAGTACTGTCTCTATTATATTATGACAGACCAGCTAGATCTACTGTCTAGTGTGGACACCAGGTGAGGCAACACACAGATTCCTGTTGAACACTCTTTAACGACCTAGATTGACTTCATCACTACTTGTATTTGCGAGAGGTTGAACATGTTGAAAGCACCGAGCTGTCTAAATGACTAGCACACAGCTTAGACACCCATGCATACCCCCCAAGACATGCCACCAGAGGTCTCTTCATAGTCCCCAAGTCCAGACCATGGGAGGTACACAGTACTACATAGAGCCATGACTACATGGAAATCTATTCCACATCAGATAACTGATGCAAGCAGTAAAATTAGATTTAAAAAGCAGATAAAAATACACCTTATAGAACAGCAGGGACTGTGAAGAGACACAAACATAGGCACAGACATGCATGATATCATTCGCACTATACACGCATATAGATTTAGTACTGCAGATATGTGGTAGTGGTGGAGTAGGGGCCTGAGGGCACACAGTGTGTTGTGAATTCTGTAATGAATGTATAGTAATGTGTTTAAATTTGAATAACTGCCTTAAATTTTGCCAGACCCCAGGAGGAGTAGCTGCTGCCTTGGCAGGAATTAATGGGGACCCATAATAAACCTCAGGAAGAGTAGCTGCTGCCTTGGCAGGAACTAATGGGGATCCATAATAAACCCCAGGGAGAGTAGCTGCTGCCTTGGCAGGAACTAATGGGGATCCATAATAAACCCCAGGAAGAGTAGCTGCTGCCTTGGCAGGAACTAATGGGGATCCATAATAAACCCCAGGAAGAGTAGCTGCTGCCTTGGCAGGAACTAATGGGGATCTATAATAAATACAAATACCTGAATCACACCTTTATTTGCCAAGGTAGAGTACATTATCAGTGAATATATTCAATGTACAGGCTACAACAGGCCTGGGCAATTATTTTCCATGGAGGGCCACAAGATCCAAGGTGGCGTAGCAGTGAAGATGTGTTTTGTTCGTGTCTTGGGTACGTTTGTATTTAAAACATTTTTTGTATATATATATATATATATATATATATATATATATTTCAATTTCATTTTCAATCTCTTTTCGATTTTTAATTCGATTATACCTTCCGGTAACCTGCCTCACCCAATGTGATACGGAATCGCTATTATTTTTTATTTTAGAACACATTCAAGAACCTCCAGAAGCTAACCAGCTAATTAGCTATTCAGTCATTGTTAGCCACTGCTAGCAGCTTTTACCTTCTGCACAGATACCAGCCCTGTCTTAGCCTGGATAATACTCGCCAGTCTACCAGTATCGGACTATGAAAGTAATCCCTGGACCACTACGTCTGATCTTCACAGCTAGCTTGCAGCTAGCTAGCTCACCGTGGCACCCTGTACCGAAGCTATCCCTGAGGCCCACCTCCCGGCCTACTCAGCTGTTCAGCCGAACCCCACTCATACACGGCTAGAGCCCAATACTCCACCGGATCCTTGCTGTAAACTCTGGACCTTGGCACCGGATCACCGCTGCTACCGATTGGCTATAGTGGCTAACGCCACTGCCACGGAGCTAGCACCAGTTAGCCATGAGCCTGGCGCATCTCCCGGCCAGCAAACTAAATTCTACAATACCTCTTTTGCCATCTGGCTTAGATTCTCTGTCGACACAGCGCCCCGCTGCACCACCACGACTGGTCTGCCGACGAATACTCCATCCGCTGTGACTTCAACCGGCCTCCGTCGGAGGGCTACTAACTTTAAACGCCTTGTCGCCTGCTAACGTAGTGGTGGGTTCCCTGTTCCATCTACTGCTGCCCCTTGGACACTGATCACTTGGCTACATAGCTGATGCCTGCTGGACTGTCCATTAATCACGGTACTCCATTCTGTTTATTTATTTTTTATCTGTCGGCCCCAGCCGTGAACTCAGGCTCTGTGTGTAGTTAATCCGACCCTCTCTGCCTAGTCATCGCCATTTTACCTGTTGTTGTTGTGTTAGCTGATTAGCTGTTGTTGTCTCACCTGTTGTTTTAGCTAGCTCTCCCAATCAACACCTGCGATTACTTTATGCCTCGCTGTATGTCTCTCTCAAATGTCAATATGCCTTGTATACTGTTGTTCAGGTTAGTTATCATTGTTTTAGTTTACAATGGAGCCCCTAGTTCCACTCTTCATACCTCTGATACCTCCTTTGTCCCACCTCCCACACATGCGGTGACCTCACCCATTACAACCAGCATGTCCAGAGATACAACCTCTTATCACCCAGTGTCTGGGCTTACCTCCGCTGTACCCGCACCCCACCATACCCCTGTCTGGGCATTATGCCCTGAATATATTCTTCCATGCCCAGAAATCTGCTCCTTTTATTCTTTGTCCCTAATGCTCTAGGCGACCAGTTTTGATAGCCTTTAGCCGCACCCTCATACTACTCCTCCTCTGTTCCGCGGGTGATGTGGAGGTAAACCCAGGCCCTGCATGTCCCCAGGCACCCTCATTTGTTGACTTCTGTGATCGAAAAAGCCTTGGTTTCATGCATGTCAACATCAGAAGCCTCCTCCCTAAGTTTGTTTTACTCACTGCTTTAGCACACTCTGCCAACCCTGATGTCTTTGTCGTGTCTGAATCCTGGCTTAGGAAGGCCACCAAAAATTCGGAGATTTCCATACCCAACTATAGCATTTTCCATCAAGATAGAACTACCAGAGGGGGAGGAGTTGCAGTCCACTGCAGAGATAGCCTGCAAAGTAATGTCATACTTTCCAGGTCCATACCCAAACAGTTCGAACTACAAATTTTAGAAATTACTCTCTCCAGAAATAAGTCTCTCACTGTTGCCGCCTGCTACCGACCCCCCTCAGCTCCCAGCTGTGCCCTGGACACAATTTGTGAATTGATCGCCCCCCATCTAGCTTCAGAGTTTGTTCTGTTAGGTGACCTAAACTGGGATATGCTTAACACCCCGGCAGTCCTACAATCTAAGCTAGATGCCCTCAATCTCACACAAATCATCAAGGAACCCACCAGGTACAACCCTAAATCTGTAAACAAGGGCACCCTCAGACGTTATCCTGACCAACTGGTCCTCCAAATACATCTCCGCTGTCTTCAACCAGGATCTCAGCGATCACTGCCTCGTTGCCTGTGTCCGCTACGGGTCCGCAGTCAAAGGACCACCCCTCATCACTGTCAAACGCTCCCTAAAACACTTCTGCAAGCAGGCCTTTCTAATCGACCTGGCCCGGGTATCCTGGAAGGATATTGACCTCATCCTGTCAGTTGAGGATGCCTGGTCATTCTTTAAAATTAATTTCCTCACCATCTTAGATAAGCATGCTCCGTTCAAAAAATGCAGAACTAAGAACAGATATAGCCCTTGGTTCACTCCAGACCTGACTGCCCTCAAACAGCACAAAAACATCCTGTGGCGGACTGCAATAGCATCGAATAGTCCCCGTGATATGCATCTGTTCAGGGAAGTCAGGAACCAATACACGCAGTCAGTCAGGAAAGCAAAGGCCAGCTTTTTCAAGCAGAAATTTGCATCCTGTAGCTCTAACTCCAAAAAGTTCTGTGACACTGTAAAGTCCATAAAGAACAAGAGCACCTCCTCCCAGCTGCCCACTGCACTGAGGCTAAGTAACACGGTCACCACCGATAAATCCATGATAATCGAAAAATTCAACAAGCATTTCTCAACGGCTGGCCATGCCTTCCTCCTGGCTACTCCAACCTCGGCCAACAGCCCCCCCCCCCCCCCCCCCCCGCAGCTACTCGCCCAAGCCTCCCCAGCTTCTCCTTTACCCAAATCCAGATAACAGATGTTCTGAAAGGGCTGCAAAACCTGGACCCGTACAAATCACCCTCTCTTTCATATCGTCTGAGATCCCCGAGGATTAGAAAGCTGCCGCAGTCATCCCCCTCTTCAAAGGGGGAGACACCCTGGACCCAAACTGTTACAGACCTATATCTATCCTGCCCTGCCTATCTAAGGGCTTCGAAAGCCAAGTCAACAAACAGATCACTGACCATCTCGAATCCCACCGTACCTTCTCCGCTGTGCAATCTGGTTTCCGAGCAGATCACGGGTGCACTTCAGCCACGGTCAAGGTACTAAACGATATCATAACCGCCATTGATAAAAGACAGTACTGTGCAGCCGTCTTCGTCGACCTGGCCAAGGCTTTCGACTCTGTCGATCATTGTATTCTTATCGGCAGACTCCGTAGCCTCGGTTTTTCTAATGACTGCCTTGCCTGGTTCACCAACTACTTTGCAGACAGAGTTTAGTGTGTCAAATCGGAGGGCATGTTGTCCGGTCCTCTGGCAGTCTCACAGGGTTCAATTCTCAGGCCGACTCTTTTCTCTGTATATATCAATGATGTTGCTCTTGCTGCGGGCGATTCCCTGATCCACCTCTACACAGACGACACCATTCTGTATACTTCCGGCCCTTCCTTGGACACTATCTAACCTCCAAACGAGTTTCAATGCCATACAACACTCCTTCCATGGCCTCCAACTGCTCTTAAACGCTAGTAAAACCAAATGCATGCTTTTCAACCGTTCGCTGCCTGCACCCGCACGCCCGACTAGCATCACCACCCTGGATGGTTCCGACCTAGAATATGTGGACATCTATAAGTACCTAGGTATCTGGCTAGACTGTAAACTCTCCTTCCAGACTCATATCAAACATCTCCAATCTAAAATCAAATCTAGTCGGCTTTCTATTCCGCAACAAAGCCTCCTTCACTCACGCCGCCAAACTTACCCTAGTAAAACTGCCTATCCTACCGATCCTCGACTTCGGCGATGTCATCTACAAAATAGCTTCTAATAATCTACTGCGCAAACTGGATGCAGTTTATCACAGTGCCATCCGTTTTGTTACTAAAGCACCTTATACCACCCACCACTGCGACCTGTGTGCTCTAGTCGGCTGGCTCTCGCCACATATTCGTTGCCAGACCCACTGGCTCATCTACAACTCCATGCTAGGTAAAGCTCCGCCTTATCTCAGTTCACTGGTCATGATGGCAACACCCACCCGTAGCACGCGCTCCAGCAGGTGTATCTCACTGATCATCCCTAAAGCCAACACCTCATTTGGTCGCCTTTCCTTCCAGTTCTCTGCTGCCTGTGACTGGAACGAATTGCAAAAATCGCTGAAGTTGGAGACTTATCTCCCTCACCAACTTTAAACATCTGCTATCTGAGCAGCTAACCGATCGCTGCAGCTCTACATAGTCCATCGGTAAATAGCCCACCCAATTTACCTACCTCATCCCCATACTGTTTTTATTTATTTACTTTTCTGCTCTTTTGCACACCAGTATCTCTACCTGCACATGACCATCTGATCATTTATCACTCCAGTGTTAATCTGCAAAATTTTAATTATTCGCCTACCTCCTCATGCCTTTTGCACACAATATATATACTCCTTTTTTTTCTACTGTGTTATTGACTTGTTTATTGTTTACTCCATGTGTAACTCTGTTGTTGTCTGTTCACACTGCTATGCTTTATCTTGGCCAGGTCGCAGTTGTAAATGAGAACTTGTTCTCAACTAGCCTACCTGGTTAAATAAAGGTGAAATAAAAAAATAAAAAACATTAGAATATATTTTTGGCATCGTGGGCCAGAATCACATTATAGGATTATACATGTGACTGTTGACAGATATATCTACTGTAAATCACGTACAAATATGCTATTTTGTTTTACATGCACAGAAAAAAAACATCCATGTCCTCCTTTTGGTAGATATTTTCATTATTAAAACATGCAATGAACTACACAGAGGGAAAGTACACTGTGCATTCAGCGCCACGGACAGAACTCTTGTTAACGGTATGCACAAAAACAAGAGAGAGCTCAACATTACATTTAAACTACTCAAGCAGTGTGAGGAGGGAAGTCTCTGATAGGCATTGACTAGAGCAGTGAAGTCAGGTATAGTTTCTGACGTCGCTATGAGCAGGATTGCTGAGAGGTGAGTCAGTAAGAAATGATCTGTGCCTTAACTTGTTATATTTCATCACTAAACATGTCTGTTCACATACATAGGTTGACCCAAACAGTACAAACATCTTCTGAGCATGACTCCTAATCTTTGGAAAGCTTTGTTCATCGAGAGATGCATAGAACCTCGTCAGTGACATTGTTTTGAATAGTTCTCAAAACAGTGCATCAGACTGAAGATCGGTAAGCTCAAATTGTAGGTCAGGATGAGTGTTATCCACATTGAAGGTGAAAGGAGAGGAAACAAACAGCATGTCATTTTCCAACACTTTGAAATCCTCAAAACGACGAGAAAACTCACCATTCAAAGCACGCAGCAGTGATGTACAGTTGACGTCGGAGTCATTAAAACTCATTTTTCAACCACTGCACAAATTTCTTGTTAACAAACTAGAGTTTTGGCAAGTCGGTTAGGACATCTACTTTGTGCATGTCACAAGTAATTTTTCCAACAATTATTTACGGACAGATTATTTCACTTACAATATCACAATTCCAGTGGGTCAGAGGTTTACATACACTGAGTTGACTGTGCCTTTAAATTATAGAAAATTATGTCATGGCTTTAGAAGCTTTTGATAGGCTTCAGCCAACAAGTGCTCAACATATGTGGGAACCCCTTCAAGACTTCTGGAAAAGCATTCCAGGTGAAGCCAGGAGTGTGCAAAGCTTTCATCAAGGCAAAGTGTGGCTACTTTGAAGAAACTCAAATATAAAATATATTTTGATCTGTTTAACATGGTAACTAGTCTGGCTCTAACTCTAATTGTTTTATTTTTAATGTAAGCCATTGCGGGATAGGCCAGCGGCGGCTTCCCACACGCGCGATTAATTTGCAGTCTGGACGCGGAGGGGTGAACATCTCCTGCTCTGACTGCAGCTGGGAGGGACTGCTGTGGTATTGTGTAGAATGCAAACCCATACATCTCAACACAGCCAGCATGCTTCCTCCAATCAGTCTACATTAGAGGGAGCATCAAGGAGTTTGCTGGCTACAGCACCACTATACCAAGCCCTGTCCCTTCTGCCACAAGTGTTCATCTGCCCAAATATATTTGTGCAGGCATGGATGTGCCTAAGGGCTAAAAGTATATATACAGTGCCTTGCGAAAGTATTCAGCCCCCTTGAACTTTGCGACCTTTTGCCACATTTCAGGCTTCAAACATAAAGATATAAAACTGTATTTTTTTGTGAAGAATCAACAACAAGTGGGACACAATCATGAAGTGGAACGACATTTATTGGATATTTCAAACTTTAACAAATCAAAAACTGAAAAATTGGGCGTGCAAAATTATTCAGCCCCTTTACTTTCAGTGCAGCAAACTCTCTCCAGAAGTTCAGTGAGGATCTCTGAATGATCCAATGTTGACCTAAATGACTAATGATGATAAACACAATCCACCTGTGTGTAATCAAGTCTCCGTATAAATCCACCTGCACTGTGATAGTCTCAGAGGTCCGTCAAAAGCGCAGAGAGCATCATGAAGAACAAGGAACACACCAGGCAGGTCCGAGATACTGTTGTGAAGAAGTTTAAAGCCGGATTTGGATACAAAAAGATTTCCCAAGCTTTAAACATCCCAAGGAGCACTGTGCAAGCGATAATATTGAAATGGAAGGAGTATCAGACCACTGCAAATCTACCAAGACCTGGCCGTCCCTCTAAACTTTCAGCTCATACAAGGAGAAGACTGATCAGAGATGCAGCCAAGAGGCCCATGATCACTCTGGATGAACTGCAGAGATCTACAGCTGAGGTGGGAGACTCTGTCCATAGGACAACAATCAGTCGTATATTGCACAAATCTGACCTTTATGGAAGAGTGGCAAGAAGAAATCCATTTCTTAAAGATATCCATAAAAAGTGTCGTTTAAAGTTTGCCACAAGCCACCTGGGAGACACACCAAACATGTGGAAGAAGGTGCTCTGGTCAGATGAAACCAAAATTGAACTTTTTGGCAACAATGCAAAACGTTATGTTTGGCGTAAAAGCAACACAGCTGAACACACCATCCCCACTGTCAAACATGGTGGTGGCAGCATCATGGTTTGGGCCTGCTTTTCTTCAGCAGGGACAGGGAAGATGGTTAAAATTGATGGGAAGATGGATGGAGCCAAATACAGGACCATTCTGGAAGAAAACCTGATGGAGTCTGCAAAAGACCTGCGACTGGGACGGAGATTTGTCTTCCAACAAGACAATGATCCAAAACATAAAGCAAAATCTACAATGAAATGGTTCAAAAATAAACATATCCAGGTGTTAGAATGGCCAAGTCAAAGTCCAGACCTGAATCCAATCGAGAATCTGTGGAAAGAACTGAAAACTGCTGTTCACAAATGCTCTCCATCCAACCTCACTGAGCTCGAGCTGTTTTGCAAGGAGGAATGGGAAAAAAAATTCAGTCTCTCGATGTGCAAAACTGATAGAGACATACCCCAAGCGACTTACAGCTGTAATCGCAGCAAAAGGTGGCACTACAAAGTATTAACTTAAGGGGGCTGAATAATTTTGCACGCCCAATTTTTCAGTTTTTGATTTGTTAAAAAAGTTTGAAATATCCAATAAATGTTGTTCCACTTCATGATTGTGTCCCACTTGTTGTTGATTCTTCACAAAAAAATACAGTTTTATATCTTTATGTTTGAAGCCTGAAATGTGGCAAAAGGTCGCAAATTTCAAGGGGGCCGAATACTTTCGCAAGGCACTGTATATACACACACACAGAGACATAGGCTATGGTTGTTCTCATACAAACAAACAGACCCTCACTCACAATGACTAGCTAACGTGTACTTTACCCATTTCGTTACATCTTTATATATTGCAAATAAAATGTAAAAACAATCACAAATAATATTTTATATTAATTTCAAACAACGGCATTAGCATGAGAGCAACTTACCAGTCCAAAACAATGTCCTCTCCGTTCAAAAAATATGCTTCAGTTTCAGTCTTCAAAATGGAGTCTTCAAAAAAGCAGATCTGTCTTTCACGATGAATTTCCTCTAAAATTGTTTCTACATTCGTATATCTAGTCTTATAATTAGCTTTCCTTGACTTATTCGCCATGATGTTGGATAAATAAACAGCTGAAAATGCAAGTCACCAAAATACTGCGTGCGTAATAAGCTTTGCTCCTTCGCGGTAGAATTGGCAATGGCGAAAGAACGGTCCTTACGCCAGCGTTCAATGGAAAGGTTTGTCTTACAACAAAGAATCATGGGATTTTGCCGTTTATAGATTATAACAGAACATGGCCAAGATGTTCAAATGTTCATAAATGACAAGCATGGTCAAAAAATAATAATCACAGTAGTTGTCGAGGGTGCAGCAAGTCAGCACCTCAGGAGTAAATGTCAGTTGGCTTTTCATAGCCGATCATTAAGAGTATCTCTACCACTCCTGCTGTCTCTAGAGAGTTGAAAACAGCAGGTCTGGGACAGGTAGTACATCCAGTGAACAGGTCAGGATTCCATAGCCGCAGGCAGAACATTTGAAACTGGAGCAGCAGCACGGCCAGGTGGACTGGGGACAGCAAGGAGTCATCATGCCAGGTAGTCCTGAGGCATGGCCCTTGGGCTCAGGTCCTCCCGAGAGAGAGAATTAGAGAGAGCATACTTAAAATCACACAGGACACCGGATAAGACAGGAGAAGTACTCCAGATATAGCAAACTGACCCTAGCCCCCCCGACACAAACTACTACAGCATAAATACTGGAGGCTGAGACGGGAGGGGTCAGGAGACACTGTGGCCCCATCCGATGATGCCCCCGGACAGGGCCAACCAGGAAGGATATAACCCCACCCACTTTGCCAAAGCACAGCCCCCACACCACTAGAGGGATATCTTCAACCACCACTTACCATCCTGAGACAAGACCGAGTATAGCCCACAAAGATCTCCGCCACGGCGTAACCCAAGGGGGGCGCCAACCCAGACAGGAAGATCACGTCAGTGACTCAACCCACTCAAGTGACGCACCCCTCCTAGGGATGGCATGAAAGAGCACCAGTAAGCCAGTGACTCAGCCCCCATAATAGGGTTAGAGGCAGAGAATCCCAGTGGAGAGAGGGGAACCGGCCAGGCAAAGACAGCAAGGGCGGTTCGTTGCTCCAAAGCCTTTCCGTTCACCTTCACACTCCTGGGCCAGACTAGACTCAATCATAGGACCCACTTACTGAGGCTTCAGTAAAGACTTAAAGGTTGAGACCGAGTCTGCGTCTCTCACGTGGGTAGGCAGACCATTCCATAAAAATTTAGCTCTATAGGAGAAAGCCCTGCCTCCAGCTGTTTGCTTAGAAATTATAGGGACAATTAGGAGGCCTGCGTCTTGTGACCGTAGCGTACGTGTAGGTATGTACGGCAGGACCGAATCAAAAAGATAGGTAGGAGCAAGCCCATGTAATACTTTGTAGGTTAGCGGTAAAACCTTGAAATCAGCCCTTGCCTTAACAGGAAGCCAGTGTAGGGAGGGAGGCTAGCACCGGAGTAATATGATCAAATGTTTTGGTTCTAGTCAGGATTCTAGCAGCCGTATTTAGCGCTAACTGAAGTTTATTTAGTGCTTTATCCAGGTAGCCGGAAAGTAGAGCATTGCAGTAGTCTAACCCAGAACAAAAGCATGGATACATTTTTTTTTTGATCTCTTTGTTTCTTGGGACCTAGAATAAGCATCTCTGAGTTTGTCCGAGTTTAAAAGTAGAAAGTTTGCAGCAATCCACTTCCTTATGTCTGAAACACAGGCTTCTAGCGAGGGCAGTTTTGGGGCTTCGCCATGTTTCATTGAAATGTACAGCTGTGTGTCATCCGCATAGCAGTGAAAGTTAACATTATGTTTTTGCTTGACATCCCCAATATATAATGAAATCAATAGTGGTCCTAAAACGGAATCTTGAGGAACACCGAAATTTACAGTTGATTTGTCAGAGGACAAACCATTCACAGAGACAAAATGATATCAGGCCAGAACTTGTCCGTGTAGACCAATTTGGGTTTCCAATCTCTCCAAAATAATGTGGTGATCGATGGTATCAAAAGCAGCAATAAGGTCTAGGAGCACGAGGACAGATGCAGAGCCTCGGTCTGATGCCATTAAAAGGTAATTTACCACCTTCACAAGTGCAGTCTCAGTGCTATGATGGGGTCTAAAACCAGACTGAAGCATTTCGTATACATTGTTTGTCTTCAGGAAGGCAGTGAGTTGCTGCGCAACAGCCCTTTCTAAATATTTTGAGAGGAATGGAAGATTTTTTTTTATTTTATTTATTTTTTTATTTCACCTTTATTTAACCAGGTAGGCTAGTTGAGAACAAGTTCTCATTTGCAACTGCGACCTGGCCAATATAAGGCATAGCAGTGTGAACAGACAACACAGAGTTACACATGGAGTAAACAATTAACAAGTCAATAACACAGTAGAAAAAAGGGGAGTCTATATATACATTGTGTGCGAAAGGCATGAGAAGGTAGGCAAATAATTACAATTATGCAGATGTAAAGGTAGAGATATTGGTGTGCAAAAGAGCAGAAAAATAAATAAATAAAAACAGTATGGGGATGAGGTAGGTGAAAATGGGTGGGCTATTTACCAATAGACTATGTACAGCTGCAGCGATCGGTTAGCTCGGTTAGGCCGATAGTTTTATATATATATTCTGGGTCAAGGTTTGTCTTTTTCAAGAGAGGCTTTATTACTGCCACTTGTAGAGAGTTTGGTACACATCCGGTGGATAGAGAGCCGTTTATTATGTTCAACATAGGAGGGCCAAGCACAGGAAGCAGCTCTTTCAGTAGTTTAGTTGGAATATAGGGTCCAGTATGCAGCTTGAAGGTTTAGAGGCCATGATTATTTTCATCATTATGTCAAGAGATATAGTACTAAAACATTTGAGTGTCTCTCTTGATCCTAGGTCCTGGCAGAGTTGTGCAGACTCAGGACAACTGAGCTTTGAAGGAATACGCAGATGTAGAGTCCGTAATTTGCTTTCTAATGATCATGATCTTTTCCTCAAAGAAGTTCATGAATTTATTACTGCTGAAGTGAAAGTCATCCTCTCTTGGGTAATGCTGCTTTTTAGTTAGCGACAGTATCAAAAATACATTTCGGATTGTTCTTTATTTTCCTCAATTAAGTTGGACAAATAGGATGATCGAGCAGCAGTGAGGGCTCTTCGATACTGCACGGTACTGTCTTTCCAAGCTAGTCGGAAGACTTCCAGTTTGGTGTGGCGCCATTTCCGTTCCAATTTTCTGGAAGCTTGCTTCAGAGCTCGGATATTTTCTGTACACCATGGAGCTAGTTTCTTATGACAAATGTTTTTAGTTTTTAGGGGTGCAACTGCATCTAGGATATTGCGCAAGGTTAAATTGAGTTCCTCAGTTAGGTGGTTAACTGATTTTTGTCCTCTGGCGTCCTTGGGTAGACAGAGGGAATCTGGAAGGTCATCAAGGAATCTTTGTGATGTCTGGGAACTTATAGCACGACTTTTGATGCTCCTTGGTTGGGGTCTGAGCAGATTATTTGTTGCAATTGCAAACGTAATAAAATGGTGGTCCGATAGTCCAGGATTATGAGGAAAAACATTAAGATCCACAACATTTATTCCATGGGACAAAACTAGGTCCAGAGTATGACTGTGACAGTGAGTAGGTCCAGAGACATGTTGGACAAAACCCACTGAGTCGATGATGGCTTCAAAAGCCTTTTGGAGTGGGTCTGTGGACTTTTCCATGTGAATATTAAAGTCACCAAAAATTAGAATATTATCTGCTTTGACTACAAGGTCCGCTAGGAATTCAGTGAACTCAATGAGGAACGCTGTATATGGCCCAGGAGGCCTGTAAACAGTAGCTATAAAAAGTGATTGAGTAGGCTGCATAGATTTCATGACTAGAAGCTCAAAAGACGAAAACGTATTTTTTTGTTTTTTGTAAATTGAAATTTGCTATCGGAAATATTTACAACACCTCCGCCTTTGCAGGATGCACGGGGGATATGGTCACTAGTGTAACCAGTGAAAACCAAAGCAAATTAAGAAAACGAAACAAAAAAAATGTAATCTCAAATAAAAAACTAAGTAGCTCCGCCCGAGTGTCTCTTTTGGGTCACTTTTTCCGGTTTCAAGCCCGGATAAAGGAGGATTAGAATTGTGACCAAAAAAAAACAAGAATCGACAGAAGTTCATTTGTAGTTCTAAACATATTTAGGATGTTTTTACTCACTTTTTGTCTCTCCCACGACGTTATTCCGCTCTCCTAAAGCGTCCATCACAATGACATGCACATGACCAATTATGCAAATTAGGTGATGACGCCATTTAGCGACCTCTAGCGACTTTTAGGACAGCCAATAGCTACTTTCCTTACTGAGGAGTTGGCAACACTGCGAATGTTGCGCCTCTTGTCGAGATCAGAGGTGTCTTCATAGTACTTCGCCTGGTTGGAAAGAAAATCTCAGAGGGATGCCATTGAAGTGCAAGCTACATACAAACAGAAAGCTACAATAACAGTTAGCTAGCTAGCTAGCAGGCTGAGTACATTAGCTAGCTATATAAGTACAGTAGCTAGCAACGTCAAATCTAAAAACAGCTGAAATGATTTATTCCTATTGAACAATATTTTCTTATATAAAGACAAATATATGGTAAAGAAAGTGTTCCCTTTCCAGTCCTCTGAAGCAGCAGGTAGTCAGCAGGTTGTCAGTCAAAAACACCATCTTGAAGAGCAATTCTGAGGTAATCATTTAGTGCATACTGAGCGAGCGCTTCTGATGTGAAATAGAACTAGAACTGCCCGCGTCCTGTGTCCTACGCGACCGCTACGAGGTATAATAGAGCTAAGCAACCAGTATAACAAGGGACGCTTTGGTTCATTACGTAGGCCAGTCAGAATTTAGCAAATTCTAGTAAAATAGCCCTAGCAACCGAAGCTAGAACTTATCGAATCCAATTGTGACGCAGGTGGACACTTTTTGGCATTACAAGTCCCATAAAATTATATTTTGTATTTTCCAGACTTTATTTTCCTGGCTGTTGTTTTTGTTTCACAGTTTATTTCAATATTACAGTTATTCGTAGAGGAACAACAAACATTGATGTTGAGAACATGTCAATGCTTAAAATCACATCAGAAGACACATTTTGATGTCTGGAAAAAACAAACAAATCAAATGTTTTTGTGTAATTCCCCTTTAATTGCGAAATTTTACAGAGAAATGTGTTTGTCTAGACATGTATGTCAGGCCTTCTGCTGCTTCATATGTTATGGCAGAGTTGGCAAAACAATGACCCCCCAATTGATCCAAATAATCATGATATCTTTGTCAGATAAGCCTACTTCACAGTTAACATTTAATTAAGAACGTTTTTGGGCAAAGTCTACCCACAAGGCCATTATTATTACTAGCATTTCTAATAGGCTACATATTGAGTGATCCACAAATGCGCTCAACAAACAGACAGAGGCAATTTTGCTGGACATGATTTGGCAGATTGCTACTGTGCTAGGTTTGGCTTTTCAAGCCGATAGTGGCTTACAAGGGCTGGGATAATATCAATGTGGCTTTGATTGGTTAGTAGCTGGGAGATTTTTGTTTGACAGTTTGTGAAGGATTATATTTAAAAAGTGCATGTTCTTTCAGAATTGCATGGCGAGGTCATAGGTGGGCTGGTAGCTACTTGTAGCTCACGATCTACCTGTTGGAGACCATGGCTCCGGACCATACACAATAACAAGAGGACACAAGCTGCTTTCCATTTGGGATATCTATAAAACAGAAAATACACTTTTATTTCAGGTGTGACTTTATAAACAAGCATGACTTACAGCATCTTTTTCAAGTAATTAGAGCTTATTTAAAAGAATTTAACAAGAACACTGTGTTCTTGTGTTGCTTTATGGCACAATGAGTCCTTAACTTCAACTCACCAGCAACAGAAGAATGGTTTACAATACCCAGAACAGAATGCTACAAAAGTTTATTAACCAAGACGCCCTGAGAGATCTCAAAGTAAAGCAAGGCAGGTTCTGCTGTATTATGTTGAGGACGTTTCAACTAAAATATATATAAAGCATTAAAAAGGCAGTATGAAATATAGTGTCCCTCCCTCACCCATAATCTTTACATTTCTACTTATATATAAATGTCATTAAAATATTTATTTTCTACAAAAATGTACATTCTTGTGTCTGATATTTATGGTTAAACCTGTTTTAACAAATGGTCCAACTGACAACATGACTTCCTGCAGGGACCAATAGCAGGTGAGGATATCTCCGACTCGGACTAATATTAAAAGACGCTACACAGGATTTTTTGTAGAATTTTTGAATTGTAAATTCAGACTGTGTTATTTAGTGGAATTGTTTTGTTTGTCATTCCCTGGTTGCTACACTGTTCGCTCAATTTCAGTTTATGTGAGAAAACAAGCACTGAATAGTGTAGGGAATCATTGTACAATTTAAATTGCAGAGCGATTCCCACTTGATAACACAGTTACAAAGTCAAACTATTACATTTTGAGGCGAATATCACAGTCAATCACAACACTGGCCGGTAAGCAATACTGTGAAACACACCATCATTCCACTATTTCTGTAGATATATTATGGACATTTTCTGAAATTACAACACAAAATTTAAATTTAAAAAATCCTGTGTATAGCACCTTTAATATCAAACTGAAACCTAGATAGAAAGCCCTTTAATATGTCCCCTTTACTCTTGAAACTAGAACGAGCTGTCATCTGAAATAACTTCTAGAATCACAGAGCAGTCATCTGAAATAACTTCTAGAATCACAGAGCAGTCATCTGAAATAACTTCTAGAATAACTGACCAGTCATCTGAAATAACTTCTAGAATAACTGACCAGTCATCTGAAATAACTTTTAGAATCACAGAGCAGTCATCTGAAATAACTTTTAGAATCACGGCGCAGTCATCTGAAATAACTTCTAGAATCACAGAGCAGTCATCTAAAATAACTTCTAGAATCACAGAGCAGTCATCTGAAATAACTTCTAGAATAACTGACCAGTCATCTGAAATAACTTCTAGAATAACTGACCAGTCATCTAAAATAACTTCTGGAAATAAATTAAAATAATCTTTCTCGACAGTTCTGTATTGATGAAAACTGGACAAAGCCTCTGTGCTTGACACCACCAGTAGGGGCGATCTCTTTAACAGCATGACCTTCATTAATCCCCACATCAAACACCACACTCACAGGGAATTTCAAAAGCACAGCCTGATTATCTCCACTGGTTGGAGGTTGATGGTCTGTGTGCCTGTCCGTCTGACAGGCATTAGATAAAACGTTTAGCTGTTTACGACAATGGCCATCTTACATTGGGGAAAGTCACCTGCTAACACTAGTAACACATTTCACCCTTTACCATGAGAGGCTAGTGACCGTCATGGCAACAGGCCAAAGGTCTACCTTAAACTGCAGATCATCCAGCATCATGGACACATTATTGAACTAACAGGAATTGAAATAGACAACAGACATTCTGCAGCTGTAAACAGGTTTAGCATCTAATATCGTCACTGTTAAATTTATATACACATCCTCCTTATTAACAGGATATTCATGATAATAAAAACAGAACGTCATAGAAGAAAACATTGTACATCTTTGGGATCCAGAAGCAGGATGAAACATTACTCAGTAAAAAGTCTTAGTATGTCCTAGTGTAGGTTAGTCAGTCTGTGCTATTCAATGTAAACACTATGGAGAGAGTCTGTTGCTTTGGGATCCAACCAATCACAGCCTTCTGTGTTTGGCTTGCCCAGCTCTGATTGGCTGGGGAGGGGATGAGGTAATGTGGTGTCAGCGATGCACAACGCATGTTTTCACTGATCCACACCATGTGTTTCCATGTTTCCACACTGTCTGTATGTTAGAGGCATGTTACCACAGATAACATAACCAGAGTGAGAGAGCTCAGAGATAAAGAGGGCTTAGTGCAGGCTGGGGGCTAGAGGGGGCTGTGTGCCCCTGAAGAGACTGTTAGAGGTTGAGTATTGGGTCACCTGTAAGAGACGCTGTGGGACATTGTGGTAGGATGAGCTGTTTCTCACCTGGGGTCTGTGAGGCCGGGCTAATCTGGGACCTGCTACAGCTTGCCCCGTTTCAGCTCTACAGCTTGCCCCGTTTCAGCTCTACAGCTTGCCCCGTTTCAGCTCTACAGTTTGCCCCGTTTCAGCTCTACAGTTTGCCCTGTTTCAGCTCTACAGTTTGCCCTGTTCTTTTCTGTTTTTCAGTCCATTTGCCCTGTTTCAGTCTGTTACAATTCTACAGTTTCAGCCCTACAGTTAGCCCTGTTTGTCTGTGTTTCAGCTCTCCAGTTTCACTTCTACAGTTTGCCCTGTTCCATTCTGTGTTTCACCTCTACAGTTTGCCCTGTTTCATTCTGTGTTTCAGCTCTACAGTTTGCCCTGTTCCATTCTGTGTTTCACCTCTACAGTTTGCCCGGTTTCATTCTGTGTTTCAGCTCTACAATTTGCCCTGTTTCAGCCGCTCTATGTGGTGACACAGCTTCAAGGCGGGCCCCAGCTTCAGACCCATGTACTTCATCACCATGTCACTCCTCAGCAGCATCAGGGCCTTGCCGTCAATCTCCTGAGGATGGACAGACACGCAGGCAGAAAGACAGGAGAGAGAGACAGGTAGAGAGAGAGAGAGAAATAAGCCAGGATTAGCATCATTCAGAAGAAACCATGCACACTGGCATATAACCATCAAAACAGTAGTTTTCCCTCTACTCTAGTGGTTATAACTATGGTCAGTAATAATCGTTTACTAGTGGTTATAACTCTATGGCCAGTAATAACAGTAGTTTGCCCTCTACTCTAGTGGTTATAACTATGGCCAGTAATAACAGTAGTTGTCCCTCTACTCTAGTGGATATAACTATGGTCAGTAATAACAGTAATTTTCTAGTGGTTATAACTCTATGGTCAGTAATAACAGTAAGAATGGTAGTTTTCCCTCTAACTCTATGGTCAGTAGTCACTCACGTGTTTCCTGAACAGCTCAGCGTGCGGGGCCAAGGCTGAGGAGTCGGCGTCGCTCACAAACTGCATGACCTCATCGATGGACCAGGTAGAGGGGTTCCTGCCCAACCCCGCCCCCCTGGGGGTCTGTGTGTCAGGGCCCGTGGGCTCGGGGCCCGTGGTGGAGCTGGCGGCTGGAGAACAGAGCAGTAAGACACGGTGAACTAGTCTACAGCTCATAGTAGCTGCAGAGATAAACAGCAGGGGGGGAAAATGGGTCTTCCTTGTGGTAATCCACAGATATTAGTTTTGGGTTTAGACAGTGACCCGTTCACATCCACCATTTGATTATGGCCCATAAGATAGTTTCTGAGCCATTTAATGTCGGAGTTGTTTAAATCCAGGGCTCGGAATTTGAACATTAAGATGGTACGATCTACTGTTGCCACTACGCTACTTCAAAGAGATTGCAATGATCAAATATTCCAGGGATGTGTGTCTTCAAACAAAAGTTATCCCCATAGCAGCAACCAGACTGACATGGAGAGCATAGCAGGTTATTGGATACAGCAACACACCATGAGGACAGAGGCTCTGACAGGGCCTACCTTCCACTCCTCTGTTGGTGTGTGTACAGGGGAGGTCCGCAGGGTTGGAGGCAAGGCGGTGCAGTGGCGTGCTGTGGGCGCGTTCGGGGCCATGGCATGGGTAATAGGGGCTGCTGGCCTGGGAGTGGTAGTCAGAGGTGCTGCGCAGCATCATGGAGTTAGAGTCCATGAAGCACTGCTCCTTCAGAAGGCTGTTCTCCTCATGGGGCAGAGTATCTGCTAGAGACATCGTCCTCTGTCTTATTAGGCCCTTACTCTAACCTCTATCTGTCCAATCCCAAGATACAGTGCATCCCCTTGACTTTTTACACATTTTGCTACGCAACAGCCTTATTCTAAAATATTATTTTTATTCCCTCAGCAATCTACACACAATACCCCATCATGACAAAGTAAAAACAGGCAGATTTTTTTTGCAAACATAATAAAATAAAGATATTATTTTGAAAAAAAACGTATTATTATAATATCAAGACTTGTTGGGTATGCTGCCACAAGATTGGCACACCTGTATTTGAGGAGTTTCTCCCATTCTCCTACTGCAGATCCTCTCAAGCTCTGTCAGGTTGGATGGGTAGTGTCGCTACACAGCTATTTTCAGGTCTATCAAGAGATGTTTGATCTGGTTCACGTCCGGACTCTGGCTGGGCCACTCAAGGACATTCAGAGACTTGTCCTGAAGCCACTCCTGCGTTGTCTTGGCTGTGTGCTTAGGGTCGTTGTCCTGTTGGAAGGTGAACCTTCGCTCCAGTCTGAGGTCCTGGGCGCTCTGGAGCAGGTTTTCAAGGATCTCACTGTACTTTGAGCCATTCATCTTTGCCTCGAACCAGACTAGTCCTCCAGTCCCTGCCGCTGAAAAACATCCCCATGCTTCACCGTAGGGGATGGTGCCAAGCTTCCTCCAGATGTGAGACTTGGTATTCAGGCCAAACAAAGAGTGTAATCTTGGTCACATCAGACCAGAGAAACGGTTTCTCATGGTCTGAGTCCTTTAGGTGCCTTTTGGCAAATTCAAAGCGGGCTCACGTGTGCCTTTTACTGAGGACCCTCTGGCTACTCTACCATAAAGGCCTGATTGATGAAGTGCTGCAGGGATGGCTGTCCTTCTGGAAGGTTCTCCCATCTCCACAGAGGAACACTGGAGCTCTGTCAGAGTGACCATCGGGTTCTTGGTCACCTCCCTGACCAAGGCCCTACTCCCCCAATTGCCAAGTTTGGCCGGGTGGTCAGCTCTAGGAAGAGTCTTGGTGGTTCCAAACTTCTTCCATTTAAGAATGATGGAGGCCCCTGTGGTCTTTTGGATCTTCAATGCTGCAGAAATGTTTTGGTACCCTTCCCCAGATCTGTGCCTCTACACATCCTGTCTCGGAGCTCTACGGACAATTCCTTCGACCTCATGGCTTGGTTTCTGCTCTGACATGCACTGTCTACTGTGGGATCTTATATAGACAGGGTCTGAATACTTATGTAAATAAGGTATTTCTGTTTTGTATTTTTAATTTCATTTTTTTTTTCTCGCTTTGTCATTCATTATGTGGTATTAGGTGGAGATTGATGAGGAAAAAAACCATTTAATGCATTTTAGAATTGGTCACTGATCATCAAAAGGTCTTAGAGGTTGGAGAAACAAGCTACATATGATTTGTGTTGATGTACTGGATGTGTGTAATGTGAGCCAGTAGACAGACGGTGGTGCTAGGTGCTGATTGTCTGATGTTACCTTCTGAAAGGTGTGCCTCGGTGCGCAGTAGTTTAGGGGAAAGGGGGGCTGCGTAGGGGGATGCGTCTCTAGATAGACGTTTCATCCCCTGGCTCAGTGATGGGGCCTCCAACGCCTCCTCCTTCACTGGAACACAGACAAACGCATAGGGAAGAGATGGTGCTACAGCTACAGGCACGCTGCCAGTACAGACACGCTGCCAGTACAGACACGCTGCCAGTACAGACACGCTGCCAGTACAGACACACTGCCAGTACAGACACACTGCCAGTACAGACACACAGGGAAGAGATGGTGTCACAGCTACAGACACACAGCCGGTACAGACACACAGCCGGTACAGACACACAGGGAAGAGATGGTGTCACAGATACAGACACACAGCCGGTACAGACACACAGCCGGTACAGACACACTGCCGGTACAGACACACTGCCGGTACAGACACACTGCCGGTACAGACACACTGCCGGTACAGACACACTGCCGGTACAGACACACAGGGAAGAGATGGTGTCACAGCTACAGACACACAGCCGGTACAGACACACTGCCGGTACAGACACACTGCCGGTACAGACACACTGCCGGTAGAGACACACAGGGAAGAGATGGTATCACAGCTACAGACACACTGCCGGTACAGACAGACTGCCGGTACAGACACACTGCCGGTACAGACACACTGCCGGTACAGACACACTGCCGGTACAGACACACTGCCGGTACAGACACACTGCCGGTACAGACACACTGCCGGTACAGACACACTGCCGGTACAGACACACTGCCAGTACAGACACACTGGGAAGAGATGGTGTTACAGCTACAGACACACAGCCGGTACAGACACACTGAGAGTACAGACACACTGCCAGTACAGAACCACTGAGAGTACAGACACACTGCCAGAACAGAACCACTGCCAGTACAGACACACTGGGAAGAGATGGTGTTACAGCTACAGACACACTGCCAGTGCAGACACACTGCCAGTGCAGACACACTGCCAGTGCAGACACACTGCCAGTGCAGACACACTGCTAGTGCAGACACAGCTAGTGCAGACACAGCTAGTGCAGACACACTGCTAGTAAATTCAATCCAATTTTATTTGTCACATACACCTGGTTAGCAGATGTTAATGCGAGTGTAGCGAAATGCTTGTGCTTCTAGTTCCGACAATGCAGTAATAACCAACGAGTAATCTAACCTAACAATTCCACAACTACTACTTTATACACACAAGTGTAAAGGGATAAAGTATAAGTACATAACGATATATGAATGAGTGATGGTACAGAACGGCATAGGCAAGATGCAGGAGATGGTATAGACTACAGTATATACATATGAGATGAGTAATGTAGGGTAGTACAGACACAGCTAGTACAGACACAGTGTAGAGATGTTGTGAAACACAGCTACTGACAGAGCTACACATATACACAGTGCACTGTCCAAGACAAAATGTATCATTGAATGTACATGTACTTCCTTGAGAACAATGTCAGGGTCCTGCAAGACACTATGAAAGCCATGGCCAAATTCTAATAGGCACTTTGTTACCTGTCCTGGTCCTGTCTAGGTTTTGTTACAGTGTTACCAAAGTTACCTGCCTTGGCGGTGGGGCGGGGGCGGTGCCTTGGCGGTGCGGCGGGGGCAGTTACTACCGGCCTTGGCGGGGGCAGTTACTACCGGCCTTGGCGGGGGCAGTTACTACCGGCCTTGGCGGGGGCAGTTACAACCGGCCTTGGCGGGGGCAGTTACTACCGGCCTTGGCGGGGGCAGTTACTACCGGCCTTGGCGGGGGCAGTTACTACCGGCCTTGGCGGGGGCAGTTACTACCGGCCTTGGCGGGGGCAGTTACTACCGGCCTTGGCGGGGGCAGTTACTACCGGCCTTGGCGGGGGCAGTTACTACCGGCCTTGGCGGGGGCAGTTACTACCGGCCTTGGCGGGGGCAGTTACTACCGGCCTTGGCGGGGGCAGTTACTACCGGCCTTGGCGGGGGCAGTTACTACCGGCCTTGGCGGGGGCAGTTACTACCGGCCTTGGCGGGGGCAGTTACTACCGGCCTTGGCGGGGGCAGTTACTACCGGCCTTGGCGGGGGCAGTTACTACCGGCCTTGGCGGGGGCAGTTACTACCGGCCTTGGCGGGGCAGTTACCTGCCTTGGCGGTGCTGTGGGGGCAGTTACCTGCCTTGGCGGGGTAGTTACCGGCCTTGGCGGTGCTGTGGGGGCAGTTACCTGCCTTGGCGGTTCTGTAGGTATAGTTACCATATTTACTGTAGGTGTATATGTTGCTGAAGGGCTGGGAGCTGAAGAGGAAATGACTCTGCAGCGTGCGGCACAGCGTCTCCAGGAAGCGGAGCACAAAGGAGGCGCTTGAGGCTGAGGGCAGCTTCACCAGACGAACTCCACCATCCATCCTCACTAGGGTCAGGGGGCAGAGGTCAACATGTGGTCAAACACAGAGGTCAACACAGAGTCATTATCAGTTGACTTGCGATATGACAGGTCTGTGGCGTGTCGGTGCAGGTCTGTGGCGTGTCGGTGCAGGTCTGTGGCGTGTCGGTGCAGGTCTGTGGCGTGTCGGTGCAGGTCTGTGGCGTGTCGGTGCAGGTCTGTGGCGTGTCGGTGCAGGTCTGTGGCGTGTCGGTGCAGGTCTGTGGCGTGTCGGTGCAGGTCTGTGGCGTGTTGGTGCAGGTCTGTGGCGTGTCAGTGCAGGTCCGTGGCAGTTACCATCTCCTCACCACTGACAACCTCTCCTCCCCCAGCGTGTGCCTGTAGAGTTCTGAGCAGCACCTTTGGTTGGTAACAACAGTCTAGACAAGTCTGAACTGCCTGTTGTAGCACCGCGTTAACAGGACCTGGCCCAAAGTGGTCCGGAAGACGCTGCATCTGCTTCCTGTCCAGGTGAGGCCCACAGGTCCCATGCTTGTTCACATACACACACACTGATAACACACACACACAAAGAGAAACAATTAAAATGGAGGCACACACTGATATAACACACAAAAGAGAAACATCAGGGCTTGACATTTTACTTGATCAAATTACAACACTGCCCCATTTAGGCTCTCCTGGAAGATGGCTGGCCACAAGTGCTGAGCAATTAATCAAAATTCTGTCGGTTCAATTACTTGAATTACATTTAATTGAGTCCAACGTGCCTTTCTCAAGAGACAAATCAAATAATTCACAAGAGAAAACAAGTGGGACGCTGGGCTGAAAGGAGATTTCATTAAACAAAAATTCAACCTTGTTTCTTTGGACACTGTGTTAACTAACCTCCGGACGAGCTTCAATGCTATACAACTCTCCTTCCGTGGCCTCCAACTGCTCTTAAATGCAAGTAAAACTAAATGCATGCTCTTCAACCAATCACTGCCCGCCCATCCAGCATCACTACTCTGGACGGTTGTGACTTAGAATATGTAGACAACTACAAATACCTAGTTGTCTGGTTAGACTGTAAACTCTCCTTCTAGACTCACATTAAGCATCTCCAATCCAAAATTAAATCTAGAACCGGCTTCCTATTTCGCAACAAAGCGTCCCCGTCACAATGCTGCCAAACATACCCTTGTAAAACTGACTATCCTACCGATCCTCGACTTCGGCGATGTAATTTACAAAATGGCCTCCAACACTCTACTCAACAAATTGGATGCAGTCTATCACAGTGCCATCCGTTTTGTCACCAAAGCCCCATATACTACCCACCACTGCGACCTGTACGCCTTCGTTGGCTGGCCCTCGCTTCATACTCGTCGCCAAACCCACTGGCTCCAGGTCATCTACAAGTCTCTGCTAGGTAAAGCCCCGCCTTAGCTCACTGGTCACCATAGCAGCACCCACTCGTAAAACGCGCTCCAGCGGGTATATTTCACTGGTCATCCCCAAAGCAAATTCCTCCTTTGGCCGCCTTTCCTTTCAGTTCTCTGCTGCCAATGACTGGAACGAATTGCAAAAATCACTGAAGCTGGAGACTCATATCTCCCTCACTAGCTTTAAGCACCAGCTGTCAGAGCAGCTCACAGATCACTGCACCTGTACATAGGCCATCTGTAAATAGCCCATCCAACTACCTCATCCCCATACTGCATTTATTTATTTATCTTGCTCCTTTGCACCCCAGTATCTCTACTTGCACATTCATCTTCTGCACATCTACAATGTCAGTGTTTATTTGCTATATTGTAATTACTTCACCACCATGGCCTATGAATTGCCTTAACTCCCTTATCTTACCCCACTTGCACTCACTGTATATAGACTATGTTTTGTTTATTCCATGTGTAACTCTGTGTTGTTGTATGTGTCAAACTGCTATGCTCCATCTTGGCCAGGTCACAGTTGCAAATGAGAACTTGTTCTCAACTAGTCTACCTGGTTAAATAAAGGTGAAATAGAAATGAAATAAAAAGTTCAGCACATAATAATAAGCACATAATTAATAATAATTAATAATAATTAACTACAATGACCATAATCCATTGTCCAGTTTTTTTCTGGCTCAGAGAGGAAGAAGCAGAGCAAGAGGTTTCACACTCGTCAAAACTCGTCTGTCCAAAAGAAGCACAATGCGTTTCAATGGGTTTATTTCGGACCTAAGCTTGTCACCTGACTTCCCGCCTACGACACACACACAGACCGCATGAAAGAGGAAGGTAACACAAAGATGACAAGGACAGAGACATTTTATTTCTTCATATTATAAGCTCAACAATGAGCACATGACTATAGGCTACCTGTAAATGTTCCAAAATGCAATTAGCGGGAAAAAACACGTTTCAAAAATGCACCACACGCACAAGTGGTTTGTCCAGGACAAGATGATATGGATAAATGTCAAGCCCTGAACATACAAAGATAAATAATTGAAATCAGGGTTCAAACATATTTTGAAAGATGACTATTCCATTACTTTTAACCAAATTTCCACGATTTCTCTATGTACATATACAAAAGAAAGTGTAATGTGGTATCAATACAGCGGCTGCTCCCTGATTCCCTGTACCATCTCCTGTTATTGAGCAACGCACTTAACCCCCCCTAAAGTAGAATACCTGTTAGACAACCCTCAGCCTGGAGAGATACTGGGTGGTCAACCCTCAGCCTGGAGAAATACTGGGCGGTCAACCCTTAGCCTGGAGAAATACTGGGTGGTCAACCCTCAGCCTGGAGAAATACTGGGTGGTCAACCCTCAGTCTGGAGAAATACTGGGTGGTCAACCCTCAGTCTTGAGAAATACTGGGTGTGCAGGCTTTTGATCTATCCCTCCTCAAACACATCAAAGCCAGTCAGGTTGAGTCGGCATCCGACCATAAGGCGCTACAGAGGTTAATGCGTACGACCCAGTACAACACTGGGGGCAAGCTTCCTGACATCCAGGACCTATATACTAAGCGGTGTCAGGGGATGGCACAAAAAAAATGTCAAAGACTCTAGCCACCCTAGTCATAGATGGTACTGGAGCGCTAAGTCGAGGTCCAAAAGGCTCCTTAACAGCTTCTACCCCCCCCCCCCTGTTTTTACACTGCTGTTACTATCCGTTTATTATCTATACATAGTCACCTTACAAATTACGTCGACTAACTAACTACCCCTGACATTATTATTATTATTTTTTTTAAACCTTTATTTAACTTTGCAAGTACGTTAAGAACAAATTATTATTTACAATGACGGCCTACCCTAGGCCAAACCAGGACGACGCTGGGCCAATTGTACGCCGCCCTATGGGACATTGACTCGGTACCCCCCCCCCCCCCCCCCCCCCGTCTACAGCCTCCGCATTGACTCGGTACCCCCTCCCCCCGTCTACAGCCTAACCCCAACCCCCTTACCCCTCAGCCTAACCCCAACCCCCTTACCCTCAGCCTAACCCCAACCCCCTTACCCCTCAGCCTAACCCCAACCCCCTTACCCCTCAGCCTAACCCCAACCCCCTTACCCCTCAGCCTACCCCTAACCCCTACCCCTCAGCCTACCCCTAACCCCTACCCCTCAGCCTACCCCTAACCCCTAACCCTCAGCCTACCCCTAACCTGGTGGGCTGCAGCTGGTTAGAGGGGCGGGCTGCAGCTGGTTAGAGGGGCGGGCTGCAGCTGGTTAGAGGGGCGGGCTGCAGCTGGTTAGAGGGGCGGGCTGCAGCTGGTTAGAGGGGCGGGCTGCAGCTGGTTAGAGGGGCGGGCTGCAGCTGGTTAGAGGGGCGGGCTGCAGCTGGTTAGAGAGGCGGGCTGCAGCTGGTTAGAGAGGTGGGCTGTCATCAAGTTTACCTGTAGAGACCACAGAGCTGAAGCAGTCCTGTTGACCCCCTGACAGCTTGCCATCCGCAGCACCTGAAGAGACTAGGTTCTGGAGCACCTTGGGCTTCCTCTTGCTGCCAGGTTTAGGGCCTCTCTTCTTGTGAGGCCTGGGAGCCAGCAGTGAGTTAGAGGTTGGAGCCGTGCCGTTCTGAGCTGCAGCTGCCTCCGCTACAGCCTTCAGCAGGGCGATGGTCTCACTCTTGGGGCGCCGCCCCCGCACCCCCTTCCTGACAGGCAGCGGGGGCAGGGGGCTGGGAAGCCGGAAGGGCGCAGGCATGGATCTACGGCTAGGCTTGGAGGGGGTGTGGGCTGCTGTTAGGACATGCAGGTTCTTTGGCAGGTTGACTGGAAAAACAACAGAGGGATTATAAGATTTCAGTGCAACAGACATGGAGGGTTACGCTGGGATACAGCCTCTACACTGGCTGAGGAGTTACGCTGGGATACAGCCTCTACACTGGCCGAGGAGTTACGCTGGGATACAGCCTCTACACTGGCTGAGGAGAGTTACGCTGGACTACAGCCTCTACACTGGCTGAGGAGTTACGCTGGACTACAGCCTCTACACTGGCTGAGGAGTTACGCTGGGATACAGCCTCTACACTGGCTGAGGAGAGTTACGCTGGGATACAGCCTCTACACTGGCTGAGGAGAGTTACGCTGGGATACAGCCTCTACACTGGCTGAGGAGAGTTACGCTGGGATACAGCCTCTACACTGGCTGAGGAGAGTTACGCTGGACTACAGCCTCTACACTGGCTGAGGAGAGTTACGCTGGGATACAGCCTCTACACTGGCTGAGAAAGGAGAGTTACGCTGGGATACAGCCTCTACACTGGCTGAGAAAGGAGAGTTACGCTGGGATACAGCCTCTACACTGGCCGAGAAAGGAGAGTTACGCTGGGATACAGCCTCTACACTGGCCGAGAAAGGAGAGTTACGCTGGGATACAGCCTCTACACTGGCTGAGGAGTTACGTGGGATACAGCCTCTACACTGGCTGAGGAGAGTTACGCTGGGATACAGCCTCTACACTGGCTGAGGAGAGTTACGCTGGGATACAGCCTCTACACTGGCTGAGGAGAGTTACGCTGGGATACAGCCTCTACACTGGCTGAGGAGAGTTACGCTGGGATACAGCCTCTACACTGGCTGAGGAGTTACGCTGGGATACAGCCTCTACACTGGCTGAGGAGTTACGCTGGGATACAGCCTCTACACTGGCTGAGAAAGGAGAGTTACGCTGGGATACAGCCTCTACACTGGCTGAGAAAGGAGAGTTACGCTGGGATACAGCCTCTACACTGGCCGAGAAAGGAGAGTTACGCTGGGATACAGCCTCTACACTGGCCGAGAAAGGAGAGTTACGCTGGGATACAGCCTCTACACTGGCTGAGGAGTTACGTGGGATACAGCCTCTACACTGGCTGAGGAGTTACGCTGGGATACAGCCTCTACACTGGCTGAGAAAGGAGAGTTACGCTGGGATACAGCCTCTACACTGGCTGAGGAGTTACGCTGGGATACAGCCTCTACACTGGCTGAGGAGTTACGCTGGGATACAGCCTCTACACTGGCTGAGGAGTTACGCTGGGATACAGCCTCTACACTGGCTGAGGAGTTACGCTGGGATACAGCCTCTACACTGGCTGAGGAGTTACGCTGGGATACAGCCTCTACACTGGCTGAGAAAGGAGAGTTACGCTGGGATACAGCCTCTACACTGGCTGAGAAAGGAGAGTTACGCTGGGATACAGCCTCTACACTGGCCGAGAAAGGAGAGTTACGCTGGGATACAGCCTCTACACTGGCTGAGGAGTTACGCTGGGATACAGCCTCTACACTGGCTGAGGAGTTACGCTGGGATACAGCCTCTACACTGGCTGAGGAGTTACGCTGGGATACAGCCTCTACACTGGCTGAGAAAGGAGAGTTACGCTGGGATACAGCCTCTACACTGGCTGAGAAAGGAGAGTTACGCTGGGATACAGCCTCTACACTGGCCGAGAAAGGAGAGTTACGCTGGGATACAGCCTCTACACTGGCTGAGAAAGGAGAGTTACGCTGGGATACAGCCTCTACACAGCCTCTACACTAATAATGAAGTGTAGACTATGAACCAGACCTGTATCAAGTGGATTACCTACTACACTTTGGAAATAAGTAGATTTAATAACTCTTCCATGCTTCATCCTATGTAATGTCTTTGTACTTTTACATTGTTTTAAACTGTTCAAGATTTTTGTTCCACCAAAATCAATCTATAAATCCATCCATCAACCAATCAATCAAATGAACAGGATGAAGACAGGACTCCACTCACCACTGTTGCCAGGCTTCTGCAGGCTGTGTTTGGTAACGGAGCACCATCCAACAGGGAAGAGATCTCTAGAGTGGTGTTGACACCAGTAGTCAAACGCCCCCCTCCACCCGTCAAACATCACAAACACTTCCTCCCCCTTCACCTCTCCGATGGTAGCAGGGCAGATGAGGTAGGGGTTCTTCTTATCTACTGCTTCCAGCTTCATCCCTGGCTTAAAGTTATTCTGGGACAGTGGTGGAGGCTCCTACACAGACACACAAAGAGAGACAAACACAGAGAGAGAGAAATACAATGACATACAGAGAGAGCGAGAGAGCGAGAGAGAGAGAGAGAGAGCCGTGAGCACAGCCTTGCCATTGAGAAGGGTAGACACAGGACCTGGACATGTACTCTACTGTATGCTTATTATCCAAAGTAAGCTTTAGCAATATGTACATTGTTACGTCAAAGAAAGAGACAGAGAAAGAGAGAAAGAAAGAGAGAGAAAGAAAGAAAGAGGAGAGAAAGAAAGAGATGACAGAGATGACAAGGAGACACACAGAGACACACAGAGACACACACACACACACGACACACACACAACGACACACAAAACGACACACACACACACACACACAACGACACACACACACACAACGACACACACACACACACACACAACGACACACACACACACAACGACACACACACACACACGACACACACACACACAACGACACACACACACACACAACGACACACACACACAACGACACACACACACACACAACGACACACACAACGACACACACAACGACACACACAACGACACACACACACACAGAGACACAACGACACACACACACACACAGAGACACAACGACACACAGACACAACGACACACACAGACACACACACACACACAGAGACACAACGACACACACAGAGACACAACGACACACACAGAGAAACAACGACACACACGACACACAACGACACACACAGAGACACAACGACACACAGAGACACAACGACACACACAACACACACACACACAAAACGACACAGAGACACAACGACACATCGACACACACAACGACACAACGACACACACAGTGACACAACGACACACACAACGACACAACAACACACACAACGACACAACGACACACACAGAGACACACACAGAGACACAACGAGACACAACGACACACAACGAGACACAACGACACACACAGAGACACATCGACACACACAGAGACACAACGACACACACAGAGACACAACGACACACAGAGACACAACGACACACAGAGACACAACGACACACACAGAGACACACACAGAGACACAACGAGACACAACGACACACAACGAGACAACGAGACACAACGACACACACAGAGACACATCGACACACACAGAGACACAACGACACACACAGAGACACAACGACACACACAGAGACACAACGACACACACAGAGACACAACGACACACAGAGACACAACGACACACACAACGACACACACAACGACACACACAACGACACACACAACGACACACACAACGACACACACACAGAGACACAACGACACACACACAGAGACACAACGACACACACACAGAGACACAACGACACACACACAGAGACACAACGACACACACACACAACGACACACACGACGACACACGACGACGACACACACGACGACGACACACACACAGAGACGACGACACACACACAGAGACGACGACACACACACAGAGACGACGACACACACACAGAGACGACGACACACACACAGAGACGACGACACACACACAGAGACGACGACACACACACACAGACGACGACACACAGACGACGACACACAGACGACGACACACAGACGACGACACACAGAGACGACGACACACAGAGACGACGACACACAGAGACGACGACACAGACACGCACAGAGAGAGAGACACGCACAGAGAGAGAGACACGCACAGAGAGAGAGACACGCACAGAGAGAGAGACACGCACAGAGAGAGAGACACGCACAGAGAGAGAGACACGCACAGAGAGAGAGACACGCACAGAGAGAGAGACACGCACAGAGAGAGAGACACGCACAGAGAGAGAGACACGCACAGAGAGAGAGACACGCACAGAGAGAGACACGCACAGAGAGAGACTTCCAAACAGAGGAATTAATCATGTACAACAGTGTTGCCATCATTAGATTGCAATACCCTGACACAATTACAAATCATATGGTGAGTATATGAAGGTCTGGGTACCTTATACATTCTTATTTTACCAGGTAAGTTGACTGAGAACACATCCTCATTTACAGCAATGACCTGGGGAATAGTTACAGGGGAGAGGGGCTGGCTCGTTAGCTAACGTATCTAGTGAAGAGCTCTTCTTTGTCTACACCCATTCACCATCGTTCACACCCTCTTGTACTTTAGCTAGCTAGCTAACAGTACACTTTAGCTTAAGACATATAGCTAGCTCGCTAAACACTGAACCTTGCTAGTGTTGGAATCGGCTAAACTTTGATCATTGAGATAGGAAATGAAAGAGTGGGTTATGTCAGAAGTTAATGGTTCTCTGAAGAAAAACCAATGGACATCTGTGGATGTCAGGAGGTGAGGACAGGTCACCTGAAGGGAGTAATAAAGGTTTGTTATCCTGTTACCCTCTTTATTAGCTTCCTGTAGAGCCATAAACTGTAAGGATTGGAGAGAGGGAGTGTAGGATGTAAATAACTGAAGTGAGAAATGTTTTGCTGTCTGATTACAGCTGTACAGAACCTTTGGGAAGAATTAAACTTGGTTAAAGCTTCTCTAGTGTCAGTGAGTTATTTACTCGGAAAAATAAGAACCTAACAATAGGTAAACAACGTTTAAAATCACACGCATAACATTAGCTAACGAGCCAGCCAGATAACATTAACTAGTTAAACAACAATGAACAAAGTGGCAACAATGCCACAGTGCTGGGAGCTAACCAACCAGGTCCAATGTTAGCTAGCTAACATGAGACTAGACTAACTGGCCTCACTTCAGGTCCTTAGGAAACTACGCAGTATTTTGTTTTTTTATGTATTATTTCTTACAGAGTAAGCCCAGAAAACCTCAAGTGTTATTACATACAGCAGGGAAGAACTATTGGAAATAAAAGGGGCGTCAACTTACCAACATAACGACCAGGAAAACGACTCTTCCAAAGCGGATACTTTGTTCGGACTTCCACCCTGGACATGGGATCTTATCCCAGAGGCTAACCCAAAACAACGTGGTCGCCGCAGGAGAGGCAGAGGAAGCGGCCTACTGGTCAGACTTAGAAGGCGAGCACACCATCCACCACTTCCGAGTATACTACTCGCCAATGTCCAATCTCTAGACAACAAGGTGGACGAAATTAGGGGACGAGTTGCCTTCCAGAGAGACATCAGAGATTGTAACATTCTGTTTCACGGAAGCATGGCTCACTCGGGATATGTTGTCAGAGTAGGTACAGCCACCCGGTTTCTTCATGCATCACGCCGACAGAAACAAACATCTCTCTGGTAAGAAGAAGGGCGGGGTGGTATGTCTTATGATTAACGACTCATGGTGTAATCATAACAACATATAGGAACGCAAGCCCTTTCGTTCACCTGACCTAGAATTCCTTACAATCAAATGCCGACCGCATCAAATGCGACCCCACCACCCCCCAAAGCAGATACCTCGACAGCCCTGAAGGGACTTCGCTGGACTCTATGTAAACCATATATCATGAGGCTGCATTTATTGTAGCTGGGGATTTTAAGCTATTCTGAGAACAACGCTTCCAAAATTCTATCAGCATATCGAATGCGCGACATGAGCTGGTAGCCTTTTGGACCATTGCTACTCTAACTTCCGCGATGCATACAAAGCCCTCCCCTGCACTTCCTTCGGCAAATCTGACCATGACTCCATTTTGTTGCTCCCATCCTATAGGGCGAAACTAAAACAGAAAACGCCCGTGCTCAGGTCTATCCAACGCTGGTCTGACCAATCAGATTCCACGCTTCAAGAGTGCTTCAATCACGTGGACTGGGATACGTTCCAGGTAGCCTCAGACAATATCATTGATGTATACGCTGATTCGGTGAGCAAGTTTATTCGCAAGTGCATCGGAGATGTTGTACCCACTGACTATTACAACCCTTCCTAACCAGAAACCGTGGATTGATGGCCTCATCATTCGCGCAAAACTGAAAGCGCGAACCACCACTTTCAATCATGGCAAGGCGACTGGAAACATGACCGAATACAAACAGTGCAGACCAGCTGGCTGGTCTGCACTGTTTGTATTCGGTCATGTTTCCAGTCGCAGAGCATGCGACATATTTACGGACATATTCAATCAATGCATCAAGATTGTCAACATTGTTCCTGTTTCCAAGAAAGCTAAGGTAACTGAACTAAATGACTATCGCTCTCCATCATCATGAAGTGTTTTGAAAGACAATTTTTATTTTATTTAACCTTCAACTAGGCAAGTCAATTAAGAACACATTCTTAATTACAATGACGGCCTGGGAACAGTGGGTTAACTGCCTTGTTCAGGGCCAGAATGACAGATTTTTACCTAGTCAGCTCGGGGATTCGATCTAGCAACCTTTCGGTTACTGTCCCAACGCTGTAACCCCTAGGCTACCTGCTGTCCCAGACTAGTCAAGGATCATATCACCTCCACACTACCTGATACCCGAGACCTACTCCAATTTGATTACCACCCCAATAGGTCCACAGACGATGCAATCGCCATCACCCTGCCCTATTCCATCTGGACAAGATGAAAACCTATGTAAGAATGCTGTTCATTGCTCAGCTTTTCATTGCTCTGCTCAGCCTTTAACACCATAGTACCCTCCAAACTCGTCAGTAAGCTTGAGACCTTGGGTCTCGACCCCGCCCTGTGCAACTGGGTCCTGGACTTTGATGGGCCACCCCCAGGTGGTGAAGGTAGGAAACAACATCTCCACCCCTCTGATCCTCAACACTAGGGCCCCACAAGGGTGCGTTCTCAGCCCTCTTCAATACTTCCTGTTCACCCATGACCGCGTAGCTATGCACGCCTCCAACTCAATCATGAAGTTTGCAGACACAACAGTGGTAGGCTTGATTGCCAACAACGAGACGGCCTACAGGGAGGAGGTGAGGGCCCTCGGAGTGTAGTGGATAAGGTGGAGAGTTGTAAGTTCCTCGGCGTACACATCACAGACAAACTGAAATGGTCCACACACACAGACAGCGTGGTGAAGAATGTTCAACAGCACCTCTTCAACCTCGGGAGGCTGAAGAAATTTGGCTTGTCACCTAAAACCCTCATTAACTTTTACAGATGCACAATCGAGAGGATCCTGTCGGGCTGTATCACTGCCTGGTACGGCAACTGCACCGCCCTCAACCACAAGGCTCTCCAGAGGGTGGTGTGGTCTGCACAACGCATCACCGGGGGCAAACTACCTGCCCTCCAGGACACCTACACCACCCGATGTCACAGGAAGGCCAAAAGGATCATCAAGGACAACAACCAGCCAAGCCACTGCTTGTTCACCCTGCTATCATCCAGAAGGCGAGGTCAGTACAGGTACATCAAAGCAGGGACCGAGAGACTGAAAAACGACCCTAACCCTAACCCCAGCTAACATTAGCTAGCTAGCTAACAGTACAAATTAGCTTAAAATGAAACCACTGTCAAAATTAGAAATGTGTAATAACTGAAAATGTAGCTAGCTAACACTAGACAATCTTAGCTACATAAATCAACATGCATCATGGACGCATCTCCCTGTTAGGAATGCCATACCACGGTTGCCCTTAATTTGAAGATGACAGGTGTTTTCTCCATCTCTTTAGCTATCATACTCTAATTCACCTGATTTCAAAACTTGATCCTCCAGAAAGTGGAGAACAACACGTATGCAGCTCCACTACACAATACATTTTATATAAAGTCGCGTTCGACAGGATTAACAACACAGACTGACGCCTTGAATATGGCAGACCAATTCAAACTTCTCTCTCGGCATGTCCAGCCCACTCATTATCTCAACCAATCATGGCTAGTGGGAAGGTTCTCAACTTTTTCTGTGGCTTAAACAACAAGGCTCGTAATTTATCAGTTATTCGTATTTACAGATGGTATACATGTTCGTTATTAAGGCACATGAAAGCTCACGTTTGAGAAGACATTTATGCCCAAAAAACACTTTTTTTTACCATTATTTTACCAGGTAAGTGGACTGAGAACACGTTCTCATTTACAGCAACGACCTGGGGAATAGTTACAGGGGAGATGAAGGGGATGAATGAGCCAATTGTAAGCTGGGGATGATTAGGTGACAATGATGGTATGAGGGACAGCTTGGGAATTTAGCCAGGACACCGGGGTTAACTCTTTTGGGGTAGGGGGTAGCATTTTCACTTTTGGATGAATAGCGTGCCCAAACTGAACTGCCTCCTACTCTGTCCCAGATGCTAATATATGCATATTATTAGTAGTAGTATTGGATAGAAAACACTGAAGTTTCTAAAACAGCTTGAATGATGTCTGTGAGTATAACAGAACTCATATGGCAAGCAAAAACCTGAGAAGAAATCCAAACAGGAAGTGAGAAATCGATTTTCAAAACAGTGCCTATTGAAATCCCTGTTAGATATGGATGTGCTTGCATTTCCTAGGGCTTCCACTAGATGTCACCGTCTTTAGATACTGGTTTTAGGACTCTACTATAAAGGAGGGGCTCATAGGAGCTCTTTTAGTGAGTGGTCTGGCAGAGAGCCTCGGTCTCATGACGCGCGGTCACAAGAGAGTTAGCTCCCGTTCCAATGCTTTTCTTCAGACAATGAAATTCTTCGGTTGGAACCTTATTGATGATTTATGTTAAAAACATACTAAAGATCGATTGCATATATCATACAACCTGTAACAGAACTTTTTGAGTTTTTGTCTGGAGGAAATGCTCACGCCTCATGAAGATGGATTACTGGGCTGAACATGCTAACAACAAGTGGCTAAATGATGGGCTTTATGGAACAAAACAGTAATTTATTGTCGAACTGGGATTCCTGGGAGTGCCTTCTGATAAAGATCAAAGGTAAGTTAATATTTAGTGGTTTTTCTAACTTATGTTGACTACAAAATTGAGGACTTTTCTTTGGCTGAATTTGGGCTCTGAGCACCGTTCACCGATTATGCTTTTTCCGTAAAGTTTTTTTTAAATCTGACACAGCGTTTGCATACAGGATAAGTCTCTTTAATTCTGTGAATAACACTTGTATCTTTTATCAATGTTTATTATGAGTATTTCTGAAAAATCACAGGACGTTTTGGAATCAAAACATTACTGCACGTAACGCGACAATGTAAACAGAGATTTTTGGATATAAATATGCACATTATCGAACAAAACATACATGTATTGTGTAACATGATGTCCTATGAGTGTCATCTGATGAAGATCAAAGGTTAGTGATTAATTTTATCTATATTTCTGCTTTTTGTGACTCCTAACTTTGGCTGGAAAAATTGCTGTTTTTTTGACTCTGCTATGACCTACCATAATCATATGTTGTGCTTTCGCTGTAAATATTTTTTGAAATCGGACACCATGGGTAGATTAACAAGATGTTTATCTTTCATTTGCTGTATTGGACTTGTTAATGTGTGAAAGTTACATATTTCAAAAAAATATTTTTGAATTTCACACGCTGCCTTTTCAGCGGAATGTTGTCGTGGGGTTCCGCTAGCGGAACGCCTGCACTAGAAAGGATAACACCCCTACTCTTACGATAAGTGCCATGGGATCTTTAATGACCTCAGAGTCAGGACACCCGTTTAACGTCCCATCCGAAAGACGGCACCATACACAGGGCAGTGTCCCCAAACACTGCCCTGGGGCATTGGGATATTTTTTAGACCAGAGGAAAGAGTGCCTCCTACTGGCCCTCCAACACCACTTCCAGCAGCATCTGGTCATGGAACCCCTGGAATGAGTAGGCATGTCTAAGCTTTTGACTTGTACTGTATATATGAAGGTTTGGGTAACTTTTTAATATATATATGAAGGTCTGTGTAGCTTTTTAATCTCCACTGAACAAAAATATAAAACGCAACATGTGAAGTGTTGGTCCCAAGGTTTTTTTAACAAGTGACATCAATAAGGGATCATACCTTTCACCTGGATTCTCCTGGTCATGGAAAGAGCTGGTGTTCCTAATGTTTTGTATACTCATTGAATAGATTAAGTTTTGCGTACCTTTTTAAAAGCGGTAGCCGGGGCCATCTCTGCTCCATTCAGGGTTCTCAGCAGAAACATGGGCCAGGAAGACGCGTTCATTCTGAAGCCTGCAGAAAACACACAGAATTTTTAGAAAGGCTTCTCCTGGGATTCAAAGAATAAATACAAAATAAATAGGACAAAACACACACCACAACAGGTGAGACACAACACTACATAGAGACCTAAGACAGCAACATAACAAGGCAGCAACACATGACAACACAGCATGGTAGCAACATAACATGACAACATGGTAGCAGCACAAAACAGGGTACACACATTATTGGGCACACGCAACAGCACAAAGGGCAAGAAGGTAGACACAACAATACTGACAGTTGTTGCTGCTTTGTGTAATGTAAGTGTCCATGATTGAGTCTTAGAATGAAGCGATTGAGATAAAACTGTCCAGTTTAAGTGTTTGTTGCAGCTCGTTCCAGTCACTAGCTGCAGCGAACTGAAAAGACGAGCAACCCAGGGATGTGTGTGCTTTGGGGACCTTTAACAGAATGTGATTGGCAGAATGGGTGTTGTATGTGGAGGATGAGGGCTTTATTAGATATCTCAGATGGGGGGAGTGAGGCCTAAGAGGGTTTTGTAAATAAGCATCAACCAGTGGCTCTTGCGACGAGTATACAGAAATGACCAGTTTACAGAGGAGTATAGAGTGCAGTGATGTGTCCTATAAGGAGCATTGGTGGAAAATCTCATGGCCAATTGGTAAAGAGCATCCAGCCGCACGAGAATACCCTTACCTGCCGATCTATAAATTATGTCTCCGTAATCTAGCATGGGTAGGATGGCCATCTGAATCAGGGTTAGTTTGGCAGCTGGGGTGAAAGAGGAGCGATTACGATAGAGGAAACCAGGTCTAGATTTAACTTTAGCCTGCAGCTTTGATATGTGCTGAGAGAACAACAGTGCACCGTCTAGCAATACTCCCAAGTACTTGTATGACGTGACTACCTCAAGCACTAAACCCTCAGAGGTAGTAATAACACCTGTGGGAAGAGGGGCATTCTTCTTACCAAACCACAGTTCCCCTCTTTCCACTGGGATTCTCTGCCTCTAACCCTATTACAGGGGCTGAGTCACTGGCTTACTGGTGCTCTTTCATGCCGTCCCTAGGAGGGGTGCGTCACTGAGTGGGTTGAGTCACTGACGTGATCTTCCTGTCTGGGTTGGCGCCCCCCCTTGGGTTGTGCCGTGGCGGAGATCTTTGTGGGCTATACTCGGCCTTGTCTCAGGATGGTAAGTTGGTGGTTGAAGATATCCCTCTAGTGGTGTGGGGGCTGTGCTTTGGCAAAGTGGGTGGGGTTATATCCTTCCTGTTTGGCCCTGTCTGGGGGTATCATCAGATGGGCCACAGTGTCTCCAGACCCCTCCTGTCTCAGTCTCCAGTATTTATGTTGGAGTAGTTTGTGTCGGGGGCTAGGGTAAGTTTGTTATATCTGGAGTACTTCTCCCGTCTTATCCGGTGTCCTGTGTGAATTTAAGTATGCTCTCTCTAATTCTCTCGGAGGACCTGAGCCCAAGGACCATGCCTCAGGACTACCTGGCATGACTCCTCCTTGCTGTCCCCAGTCCACCTGGCCGTGCTGCTGCTCCAGTTTCAACTGTTCTGCCTGAGACTATGGAATCCTGACCTGTTCACCGGACGTGCTACCTGTCCCAGACCTGCTGTTTTCAACTCTCTAGAGACAGCAAGAGTGGTAGAGATACTCTTAATGATCGGCTATGAAAAGCCAACTGACATTTACTCCTGAGGTGCTGATTTGCTGCACCCTCGACAACTACTGTGATTATTATTTTTTGACCATGCTGGTCATTTATGAACATTTGAACATCTTGGCCATGTTCTGTTATAATCTCCACCCGGCACAGCCAGAAGAGAACTGGCCACCCCTCATAGCCTGGTTCCTCTCTAGGTTTCTTCCTAGGTTTGGGCCTTTCTAGGGAGTTTTGTTTGGGGTTTTAGGCTGGGTTTCTGTACAGCACTTTGAGATATCAGCTGATGTACGAAGGGCTATATAAATCAATTTGATTTGATTTGACAGAGGGGATCAAGCTGATTCTATACCATTTTACAGAGGCCAGATCATGAAGGAAGGCTTGCTCATTAAAAGTTTTTTAGCAAGCATTTATGACCAATCAGGACAGGTCGTTTCACTGAGCAGCCATTACGAACACAGGTTGTAAAACAGTGAGGCCATTACAGAAAACACCAGACTGATAGCAATCAGGATTATTTGTGAGGATAAAAGAGGAGAGTAGCCTGTTCTGGGTGTTTGGAGTCATACCTTGTGGGATTGGTGATAATCTGAGAAAGATTTAGGGAGTCCCATTGCTTTAGGACTTGGTCAGGCAGTTTAAACATGTCCCAGTTTAGGTCACCAAGCAGGACAAATTCAGACTTAGTGTAAGGGGCCAGGAGAGAGCTTAGGGCAGATAGGGTACAGGCCAGTGCTGATGGAGGACAATAGCATCCAGCAACAGTCAACAAAGAGCGATTTGAAAGTTTAATGCTAAAAAACAGCAAATCAAGTTGTTTGGGGACAGACTTGGTGGAGACAACCTGATCACTGAAGGTGATCCTTGGTAAAGATTGCCATTCCACCACAAGATCTGTCTTGAAGAAAATGGTTATAACCAGAAAGGTTATCAGTATTCAAAACACTGGCGCCCTGTGCCACTGGCGCCCTGTGCTCTTCACAGATGAAAGCAGGTTCACACTGAGCACATGTGACAGACGTGACAGAGTCTGGAGACGCCGTGGAGAACGTTCTGCTGCCTGCAACATCCTCCAGCATGACCGGTTTGGCGGTGGGTCAGTCATGGTGTGGGGTGGCATTTCTTTGGGGAGCTGCACAGCCCTCCATGTGCTCGCCAGACTCGCCAGCCTGACTGCCATTAGGTACCAAGATGAGATCCTGAGACCCCTTGTGAGACCATATGCTGGTGCGGTTTGCCCTGGGTTCCTCCTAATGCAAGACAATGCTAGACCTCATGTGGCTGGAGTGTGTCAGCAGTTCCTGCAAGAGGAAGGCATTGATGCTATGGACTTCCCCAGACCTGAATCCAATTGAGCACATCTGGGACATCATGTCTCGCTCCATCCACCAACGCCACGTTGCACCACAGACTGTCCAGGAGTTGGCGGATGCTTTAGTCCAGGTCTGGGAGGAGATCCCTCAGGAGACCATCCGCCACCTCATCAGGAGCATGCCCAGGCGTTGTAGGGAGGTCATACAAGCACGTGGAGGCCACACACACTACTGAGCCTCATTTTGACTTGTTTTAAGGACACTGCCTGGTATGGAAACTGCTCGGCCTCCGACCGCAAGACACTACAGAGGGTAGTGTGTATTGCCCAGTACATCACTGGGGCCAAGCTTCCTGCCACCCAGGACCTCTATACCAGGCAGTGTCAGAGGAAGTCTTTAAAAATTGTCGAAGACTCCAGCCACCCTAGTCATAGACTGTTTTCTGCTACCGCACGGCAAGCGGTACCGGAATGCCAAGTCTAGGTCCAAGAGGCTTCTTAACAGCTTCTACCCCCAAGCCATAAGACTACTGAACAGCTAATCAAATGGCGACCCTGATTATTTACATTGTCCCCCCACCCCCATTTTTACGCTGCTGCTACTTCGTTTATTTATATTATCTAGTCACCAACTCTACCCACATGGACATATTACCTTGACTAACCTGTGCCCCGCACACCGACTCTGTGCCGGTACCCCCTGAAAATAGCCTCGCTACCTATGTTTGTTGTTGTTGAACGCCGAAACTGAAACCTGTCGAACTGACCACTGAAACCTGAACTAAAGACATCGGTTTAAAAGCTGACTGTTTTATATACTTTTATTTTATTTTGAATCCTGCGTCTCTGTTGGGCTAAATTGCTGTGAGCGCTGCCATCTGTCCCGGGATCCTGCCAGATTCCGTATAGGGGGAGAGACGCGAAAGCCCAGCTAGCCTAGCTGGCTCAAATGGAGGCTGCTATTGAACGTTTCAAATGTTGCAGGAGCTGCGTTTACTTTGCTTTGTTCAGGGACAATGTGGACCGCGTTGACTTTCAATGTAGCAAGTGCTTGCTTGTGGAGGACTATAGGAGCGAAGTAGCGACTCTTAGCAAGCAAGTAGCAAAACTGCATAAGCTACTGGGGAACCCACCTAATTTTTATTCCACCCCAGTAGCTGGACGCCGCTCTCCACAGTCGACTGGCCGGTGCTAGGCAGGGTTCCATCCTCGAAGGGGTCCCTCCATTCCCTGGAGAACGGAGTTGATCTCGACCCAACCGACCAGCCATGGAGGTTTGTCACTCGCCGTGGAAGTCGAAGAAGGTGTCCTCTGGCAACGGGGGTCTCCATGGAGATGTTGAGCCTGGATCTGACACAGACCAGAAACAGCTTTGCCACCCTGGATCCAGAGGTTCCGGCGCCTTCGTCTGTTGTGGCTTCCCAATCAAGATCGGATCCGGAGGTACCTGCGACTTCGTCCTCGGCTCTGTCTCCCTCTCCGGTGGCATCTACCTCGGGTTCTGATCCTTAGAGCTCCCAGCCTCACCAGACCATGAGGCTGCCTGAGAGCCCGGCCCATTCAACATCACCAGTTGTCATCATAGGCAGCTCTACGGTGAGAAACATCTCGGTCCCCAAGGCAAAAAACCTGTGCTACCCAGGAGCACAAGTACAGGACATAACAAGGTTGCTTCCGACTGTTCTACCACATATGCCCGGGAGCTGACACTGTCGTAGTCCATGTGGGGTAAAACTACATCAGGAGGGCTAGCTCAGAACATTTGAAAATGTATTTAACTGATTTCAGCATTAAAATACTCCAAAAAAACTGCCAATAATTTCAGGTCCAGTACCATCGTTGGGCCGCGGGTGTGAAAGATTCAGCAGACTGCTGGCATTACACATCTGGCTAAAAGACTACTGTAGCTCTGCTGGAGTCACTTTTAATGCTAACTTTGACACCTTCTGGAAACAGAAGATAATAACAGGAATGACGGAGTCCATCCAAATAATCTTGGTTCCTGGACTCTGTCCACGCATTTCAAGGCTGCATTGAAAAAATGACTGATAAATGATCCAAGACCAGCTCATTGTGACAATGAGTTGTCATAATGCTGCATCAAATGTACATGATCTTAGGTGCATTGGCAAACACAATGTAAATAATTTAATTTATGTACCCCTAATACAGTGAGGGAAAAAAATATTTGATCCCCTGCTGATTTTGTACGTTTGCCCACTGACAAAGAAATGATCAGTCTACAATTTTAATGGTAAGTTTATTTGAACATGGATAGACAGAATAACAACAAAAAAATCCTGAAAAACACATCTCAAAAATGTTATAAATTGATTTGATTTTAATGAGGGAAATAAGTATTTGATCCCTCTGCAAAAATGTACTTAGTACTTGGTGGCAAAACCCTTGTTGGAAATCCCAAAGGTCAGACATTTATTGTAGTTGGCCACCAGGTTTGCACACATCTCAGGAGGGATTTTGTCCTACTCCTCTTTGCAGATCTTCTCCAAGTCATTAAGGTTTCGAGGCTGATGTTTGGCAACTCAAACCTTCAGCTCCCTCCACAGATTTACTATGGGATTAATGTCTGGAGACTGGCTAGGCCACTCGAGGACCTTAAATGTGCTTCTTCTTGAGCCACTCCTTTGTTGCCTTGGCCGTGTGTTTTGGGTCATTGTCATGCTGGAATACCCATCCAAGACCCATTTTCAATGCCCTGGCTGAGGGAAGGAGGTTCTCACCCAAGATTTGACGGTACATGGCCCCGTCCATTGTCCCTTTGATGCGGTGAAGTTTTCCTGTCCCCTTAGCAGAAAAACACCCCCAAAGCATAATGTTTCCACCTCCATGTTTGACGGTGGGGATGGTGTTCTTGGGGTCATAGGCAGCATTCCTCCTCCTCCAAACACGGCGAGTTGAGTTGATGCCAAAGAGCTCCATTTTGGTCTCAACTGACCACAACACTTTCACCCAGTTTGCCAATGAACATCTGAATGATTCAGAGGACAACTTCAGACGGGCATGTACATGACTGCAGGATTTCAGTCTTTCACGGTGTAGTGTGTCACCAATTGTTTTCTTGGTGACTATGGTCCCAGCTGCCTTGAGATCATTGACAAGATCCTCCCGTGTAGTTCTGGGCTGATTCCTCACCGTTCTCATGATCATTGCAACTCCACAAGGTGAGATCTTGCATCGAGCCCCAGGCCGAGGGAGATTGACAGTTCTTTAGGGTTTCTTCCATTTGCGAATAATCGCACCAACTGTTGTCACCTTCTCACCAAGCTGCTTGGCGATGGTCTTGTAGCCCATTCCAGCCTTGTGTAGGTCTACAATCTTGTCCCTGACATCCTTGGAGAGCTCTTTGGTCTTGGCCATGGTGGAGAGTTTGGAATCTGATTGATTGATTGCTTCTGTGGACAGGTGTCTTTTATACAGGTAACAAACTGAGATTAGGAACACTCCCTTTAAGAGTGTGCTCCTAATCTCAGCTCGTCGCCTGTATAAAAAGAGGATTTCTGGGAGCCAGAAATCTTTCTGATTGAGAGGGGGTCAAATACTTATTTCCCCCATTAAAATGCAAATAAATGTATAACATTTCTGACATGCATTTTTCTGGATTTTTTTGTTAAGACAATGACTAAAAACAGTTAAAACCCAGTGTATTTATGGGTAAATGAAAAATTGTATAGTTGAGAGGGATGAGGCAAATGGAATGGCAAATTAGTCTGGCAAATGTATTGCAAATTGAGAAATCATTAATTGAATCAGACGGCTCATTCATCACGAAAACAACTGATATTTCCAACTACTTTAATGATTTTTTCATTGGCAAGATTAGCAAACTTAGGCATGACATGCCAGCAACAAGCACTGACACCACATCCAAGTAAATCTGACAAAATTGGGCCTCCCGGGTGGCGCAGTGGTTAAGGGCGCTGTACTGCAGCGCCAGCTGTGCCATCAGAGTCCCTGGGTTCGCGCCCAGGCTCTGTCGTAACCGGCCGTGACGTCCGTGGGGTGACGCACAATTGGCCTAGCATCGTCCGGGTTAGGGAGGGGTTGGTCGGTAGGGGTGTCCTTGTCTCATCGCGCACCAGCGACTCCTGTGGTGGGCTGGGCGCAGTGTACGCTAACCAAGGTGGCCAGGTGCACGGTGTTTCCTCCGGCGCATTGGTGCGGCTGGCTTCCGGGTTGGATGTGCGCTGTGTTAAGAAGCAGTGTGGCTTGGTTGGGTTGTGTATCGGAGGACGCATGACTTTCAACCTTTGTCTCTCCCGAGCCCATACGGGAGTTGTAGCGATGAGACAAGATAGTAGCTACTACAACAATTGGATACCACGAAATTGGGGAGAAAAAGGGGTGAAATTCAACAAATAAATAAAAATAAATAAAAAATAAAAATCTGACAAAATTATGAAAGACAAGCATTATAATTTTGAATTCCGTGAATTGAGTGTGGAAGAGGTGAATTTTTTGTTGTTGTCTGTAAACAATGACAAGTCACGGGTTGGATGTAAAATTACTGAGGATAATAGTGGACGATATCACCACTCCTATTTGGCAAAGAAATAGCTAGATCTCAGACTGGACAATAAAAATAAAAGATTAAGATGGCCAAAAGAACAGACACTGGACAGAGGAACTCTGCCTAGAACGGCAGCATCCCGGAGTAGCCTCTTCACTGCTGACGTCGAGACTGGTGTTTTGCGGGTACTATTTAATGAAGCTGCCAGTTGAAGACTTGTGAGGCGTCCGTTTCTCAAACTAGACACTAATGTTCCCTGTCCTCTTGCTCAGTTGTGCACCAGGGCCTCCCACTCCTCTTTCTATTCTGGTTAGGGCCAGTTTGCGCTGTTCTGTGAAGGGAGTAGTACACAGCGCTGTACCAGATCTTCAGTTTCTTTGCAATTTCTCGCATGGAATAGTCTTCATTTCTCAGAACAAGAATAGACTGCCGAGTTTCATAAGAAAGTACTTTGTTCCTTGGCCATTTTGAGCCTGTAATCGAACCCACAAATGCTGATGCTCCAGATACTCAAATAGTAAAAAGAAGGCCAGTTTTATTGCTTCTCTAAATCAGCACAACAGTTTCAGCTGTGCTAACATAATTGCAAGAGGGTTTTTGAATGATCAATTAGCCTTTTAAAATGATAAAAACTTGGATTAGCTAACACAATGTGCCATTGGAACACAGGAGTGATGGTTGCTGATAACGGGCCTCTGTAGATATCCCATTAAAAATCTGCCATTTCCAGCTACAATAGTCATTTACAACATTAACCCCTGCACACGGAACCCGCTAGCGGGCTGAAATTCCACAACATACGGTGATCGCTACATAAATAGTCATATTAAACATTAATGAAAATACAAGTGTCTCACATGTATCGAAAGAATCTTGCTAATCCAACTGCGTTGTCAGATTAAAAAAAGGATTTACTGCGAAAGAATACGATGTGATTATCTGAGCATAGAGCCCCATAAAAATAAATTAACCAGCACAGGGGTAACATAATCAAACTGCATTAAAATAAATTGTTTACCTTTGACGATCTTCGTCTGTTTGCAATTCCAATGCTCATTGTTACACAATGAATTATCTTTTTTTTGATAAAATCCGTTTTTATAGCCTAACACGAAACATTTTGTGAACCGCTTGTGTAGTGAATTCCGTCTCATTCCATTTGACGACACATTCCAGGTAAATCACCCGCACAGAACGTGACTTTTCCAGTCATGTTTGGTTTCACTGCAATCAACTGGTTTGTTTGTAACACAATCAAACCTGATGGGCCATTTCGCGGGACGGGACATATTGACTGAAATAAACCGATTTGAAGACAACAAGTAATGACATCATTGTGCACCAATGATTTGCCCGCTGTTTCGTTGATTGACTGTCTTTTAACCCAATGACCACTGATCGTCTTGAAATCTAGCTGGGTAGATAGCCAATGAGCTGAGCTAATACGCCATGTTTATGTGTTGCAAGACCAACCCATGTAGTAAGCTCCAGCGTAAAGAGAGTCATGCGCTATTGAATTTTCATACCGGAAGGAGAAACACATATTACGCATTGCATTGTTTGGTGAACGCGCAGATTCAGCTGTTTATATATCAATCATTATGGCGACTAAGTCAGGGAAAGCTAAATCTAAGTCTAGATATACAGATGTACACACAACTTTAGAATAAATTGATTAGGAAGGTGAGACAGAGATTGTTGTAGGACGCTTTATTTAGCGATTGTGGAGGAATATTTTTTGAACGGGAGAGGACATCGTTTTGGACTGATAAGTTCTTATCATGCTAATGCCCTTGTTTGAAATTAATTAATAATATAAAATATTTGTGATTTTTTAATTTATTTTAGAAGCAATATATAAACATTTAAAGTCATGAAATGTGAGATGCGTGTGTCTGCCGCCCCACCCCAACCCACATGAAATAGCCTATTTGAGGCTGTTGAGGAAAGGACAGGACCACATCAATGGCCAAAGTGAAATGGAGACAGTAGATACAGCTGGTCTGTTGTAATATAATAGAGACAGTAGATCTAGCTGAAATGTCCTAATATAAAAGAGACAGTAGATCTAGCAGGTAATAATAATAATAATAATAATATATTCAACCTTCAACTGTCTATATATACACTGCTCAAAAAAATAAAGGGAACACTAAAATAACACATCCTAGATCTGAATGAATGAAATATTCTTATTAAATACTTTTTTCATTACATAGTTGAATGTGCTGACAACAAAATCACACAAAAATGATCAATGGAAATCAAATTTATCAACGCACAGAGGTCTGGATTTGGAGTCACACTCAAAATTAAAGTGGAAAACCACACTACAGGCTGATCCAACTTTGATGTAATGTCCTTAAAACAAGTCAAAATGAGGCTCAGTAGTGTGTGTGGCCACGTGCTTGTATGACCTCCCTACAACGCCTGGGCATGCTCCTGATGAGGTGGCGGATGGTCTCCTGAGGGATCTCCTCCCAGACCTGGACTAAAGCATCTGCCAACTCCTGGACAGTCTGTGGTGCATGGATGGATGGATGGAGCGAGACATGATGTCCCAGATGTGCTCAATTGGATTCAGGTCATGTGCTCAATTGGATTCAGGTCTGGGGAACGGGCGGGCCAGTCCATAGCATCAATGCCTTCCTCTTGCAGGAACTGCTGACACACTCCAGCCACATGAGGTCTAGCATTGTCTTGCATTAGGAGGAACCCAGGGCCAACCGCACCAGCATATGGTCTCACAAGGGGTCTGAGGATCTCATCTTGGTACTTAATGGCAGTCAGGCTACCTCTGGCGAGCACATGGAGGGCTGTGCAGCTCCCCAAAGAAATGCCACCCCACACCATGACTGACCCACCGCCAAACCGGTCATGCTGGAGGATGTTGCAGGCAGCAGAACGTTCTCCACGGCGTCTCCAGACTCTGTCACGTGCTCAGTGTGAACCTGCTTTCATCTGTGAAGAGCAGAGGGCGCCAGTGGCGAATTTGCCAATCTTGGTGTTCTCTGGCAAATGCCAAATGTCCTGCACGGTGTTGGGCTGTAAGCACAACCCCCACCTGTGGACGTCGGGCCCTCATACCACCCTCATGGAGTCTGTTTCTGACCGTTTGAGCAGACACATGCACATTTGTGGCCTGCTGGAGGTCATTGTGCAGGGCTCTGGCAGTGCTCCTCCTTGCACAAAGGCAGCGGTCCTGCTGCTGGGTTGTTGCCCTTCTACGGCCTCCTCCACGTCTCCTGATGTACTGGCCTGTCTCCTGGTAGAGCCTCCATGCTCTGGACACTACGCTGACAGATACAGCAAACCTTCTTGCCACAGCTCGCATTGATGTGCTATCCTGGATGAGCTGCACTACCTGAGCCACTTGTGTGGGTTGTAGACTCCGTCTCATGCTACCACTAGAGTGAAAGCACCGCCAGCATTCAAAAGTGACCAAATCATCAGCCAGGAAGCATAGGAACTGAGAAGTGGTCTGTGGTACCACCTGCAGAACCACTCCTTTATTGGGGGGTGTCTTGCTAATTGCCTATAATTTCCACCTGTTGTCTATTCCATTTGCACAACAGCATGTGAAATGTCAATCAGTGTTGCTTCCTAATTGGACTGTTTGATTTCACAGAAGTGTGATTGACTTGGAGTTACATTGTGTTGTTTAACCTGTTGCGACGACCAAACCCGGATCCGGGATTCTATTTATTTATTTAGACCTAAGCTCATTACCATAACGCAACGTTAACTATTCATGAAAATCGCAAATGAAATGAAATAAATATGCTATCTCTCAAGCTTAGCCTTTTGTTAACACTGTCATCTCAGATTTTCAAAATATGCTTTTCAACCATAGGAAAACAATCATTTATGTAACAGTAGCTAGCTAGCGTAGCATTTAGCGTTAGCATTAGCGTTAGCATTTAGCAGGCAACTATCACAAAAACAAGTAAAGCCTTCAAATAAAATAACTTACCTTTGAAGAACTTCTGATGTTTTCAATGAGGAGACTCAGTTAGATAGCAGATGCTCAGTTTTTCCAAAAAGATTCTTTGTGTATTAGAAATAGCTCCGTTTTGTACATCACATTTGGCTACCAAAAAAAAAAAAAAAAAAAAAAAAGAAAATTCAGCCCTCAAAACGCAAACTTTTTTCCAAATTAACTCCATAATATCGACTAAAACATGGCAAACGTGGTTTAGAATCAATCCTCAAGGTGTTTTTCCACATATCTCTTCGATGATATATCCTTCGTGGAAGCCTGGTTTCTCCTTGCTCTCAAATGGAAAAATAATTGCACCTGGCTTTGCGCTCCAATTTCGACGCAGGGACACCAGGCGGACACTTGGAAAATGTAGTCTCTTATGGTCAATCTTCCAATGATATGCCTACAAATACGTCACAATGCTGCAAACACCTTGGGGAAACGACAGAAAGTGTAGGCTCATTCCTTGCGCAATCACAGCCATATAAGGAGACAATGGAAAACAGAGCTTCAGAGATTCTGCTCATTTCCTGGTTGACGTATCATCTTGGTTTCGCCTGTAGAATGAGTTCTGGGGCACTTACAGACAATATCTTTGCAGATTCTGAAACTTCAGAGTGTTTTCTTTCCAAAACGGTCAATAATATGCATAGTCAAGCATCTTTTCGTGACAAAATATTGCGCTTAAAACGGGAACGTTTTTTATCCAAAAATGAAATAGCGCCCCTAGAGATCCAAGAGGTTAAGTGTTCCCTTTATTTTTTTGAACAGTGTATCTGTTTATTATACCTGTTGATACAGGGCTCATATGTGAAACTATTTTAACTGAACATTTTCTTTCACAGTGACACAGACTCAGAATGGGAGTCTTATCCGGTGTCCTGTGTGAATTTAAGTATGCTCTCTCTAATTCTCTCTCTCGGAGGACCTGAGCCCTAGGACCATGCGTCAGGACTACCTGTCATGATGACTCCTTGCTGTCCCCAGTCCACCTGACCTTGCCGCTGTTCCAGTTTCAACTGTTCTGCCTGCGGCTATGGAACCCTAAACTGTTCATTTTTACTCAAGGTGCTGTCCTGTTGCACCCTCTACAACCACTGTGATCTCCATCCGGCACAGCCAGAAGAAGACTGGCCACCCCTCATAGCCTGGTTCCTCTAGGTTTCTTCCTAGGTTTTTGCCTCTAGGGAGTTTTTCCTAGCCACCGTGCTTCTACACCTGCATTGCTTGCTGTTTGGGGTTTTAGGCTGGGGCTATATAAATAGATTTGATAGAGGACTGAGGGTCATCCAAATATTGAAAGTGTGTAAATAGTTACCCATGTTATTTTGTAAATGTATATATATATATATTTTTTTTTTTTCATATTTTTTAATCAATCATTATTATTTTTTCCATTGTTTTTTTACATCATTTATTTTTCTAAAAAAAGGGGGGGGTGGGGGTGTTAGAATACCATTTTGGCATTTTGTATATCATTATTTGTTTAAAAATGTATAGCTTCACCAATTTGGCCACTTGGGTACATTTGGGCTACTTGTGTGGGACACCTGGGTGACTTCATGATAAATGTCATGTAGCACACTCATTTTGGAAGTTATCATTCTGAAACTTTGCACAAGTACTGTTGCCCTCTTATATTTTTCACTGAAATTGTCCCCATCATCCTATCTGAATGTTTGTTTTATCTTGTTCATTTTAAAGATGATACAAAAAGAAAAAATGTTTTTTTTTCATTGTTTTATCTAAACCAGATCTATTGTGTGTTATTCTCCTACATTCAATTCACATTTACACAAACTTCAGAGTGTTCTCTTTCAAATGGTACCAAGAATATGCATATCCTTGGTTCTGTGCCTGAGCTACAGGCTGTTAGATTTGGGTATGTCTTCAGGCGGAAATTGTACAAAGTAGGGGGGGAGCTGCAATTAACAATGTCTACACTGTATTTCTGATCAATTTGATGTTATTTTAAAATGGACAAAAAAAAAAGCTTTTCTTTCAAAAACAAGGACATTTCTAAGTGACCCCAAACTTTTGAATGATATTGAATGTGTTTCTATGGGCTATAATAGTAAACGCTTAACCCAATATTTTATCAAATAATTAAAAATGTAATTGTTATACATAAAGGCCTCCTAAAATTCCAAATCCAAATAGCTAAATAATCCATGGTATGCTAACAATTCCATATGTTAGCTGAGTACCCTACCCCCAACGGCTTAGATTTTTAGAGGTTAACATACCCAGTAGGTTAGGGCCGTAATTCCCCCATTTTCCCCAATATTGGAAGGTTAGTGTTATTAACGTACCCAGTGGGTTAGGGTAGAGTTATGGATAACGTACCCAGTGGGTTAGGGTATGGTTAGGGTTATGGTTAACATACCCAGCGGCGGCTGCAGCATGTCCCCATTCTTTTCACAGGTTCCTATAGGCTGGATGTCTGAGGAGTCGACCAGCCTCCAGAAGTCATTGGTGTTGTCACTGCCATCCAGACGAAGACGCAGACGCACACCCGTCATGCCCATCACAGTGGCGATGCACACAGAGGTGGAGTTCCGAGGGTCATGGACTTCCAGCTTCATCCCCACCTTGAAGTCATTGGAGGGAGGGACTCTGGACTGGAGAGAGACCGAAAACTCACTGCAGAGAGACAGTATACTGTCTCTTAGCCTTCTCTGCTGTCCCTGAACTCACACTGTCTGAAGAAGCTAGGTGAAGCCGGGGTAGATGGACACATACCGGTCTGAAGAAGCTAGGTGGACCCGGGGTAGGTGGACACATACCTGTCTGAAGAAGCTAGGTGGACCCGGGGTAGGTGGACACATACCTGTCTGAAGAAGCTAGGTGGACCCGGGGTAGGTGGACACACACCTGTCTGAAGAAGCTAGGTGAAGCCGGAGTCGATGGACACATACCTGTCTGAAGAAGCTAGGTGGACCCGGGGTAGATGGACACATACCTGTCTGAAGAAGCTAGGTGGAGCCGGGGTAGGTGGACACACACCTGTCTGAAGAAGCTAGGTGAAGCCGGAGTCGATGGACACATACCTGTCTGAAGAAGCTAGGTGGAGCCGGGGTAGATGATGTTTCCTTCAGGTACTCCTCCCAACTGAACGACTCTGAGACAGAAACATGAAAGGGTTAGTAGTCCTGACAGACCTACATGCATATACTGATGTAACAGGTATAAAAAAGACACTAAAAATTACATTTAATAAAACAAAGTTACTTGGCAGTTAGAGCAAATGTTATCCTAGGAACAACACGTTCAAACTTTTAAAATAGTAAAAGCTAGGGGTCATCTCTCCTAGGAGTCTAAAGTTACCTTTAGCAGGAGTGGGACCTGGAGGAAAGAGACTTCCTGCTTTCTCCTTCTGATCTGAAAACACAAACGCATCAACACTGACCACGCCCGTGTTCATAACCAGGTGGAAAGATGGTATTTACCACACATGACTTGGAAAATCCACTTGAACGGCCCTCCAAGTGGTAATTACTAGTGGGAAACTCATCTACCACCCCTGAGCTCCGACTTATCCCACAATGTCACTCCTGTCTTGAATAAAAAGGTTATATTTTGCAATCTCCCAAAATAAATGTTCTCTGACGAAAGAAGGCTCTCCTCCATCTTGCGGTATAAACACTACTCATGTCGGACCAGTAAGACTGCTGGAAAATGAGGTACATCAGAATTCCATCCATTTGTGAACCCGGCAATAGAATATTGAAACGAGAAATACAATGGCATATTAAATAAATAGGCTGCAGTGTACTTGCTCATGTTTCCTTACCTTTGACTGATGTCCTGCCCATGATGGCTCCTGGGTAATGTGGTTATTCTACAAGGCAATGGGAATGGCAGGCAGGTGGTCCACCCAGTGTGCAACTATGGCCCTGTAGTACTGACCTGGAACAGAAAAGACTGATCGTATAAGGTTATAAAATATCAAGGATGTATCCTCAGTCGCAGCAGGTATCATCTGTAGCAGCAGGTATCCAATAAGGTAGAAGTTGTCAATAGCAGCAAATATCCTATAAGATAGCAAGTAGGTGGTGGTGAGAGCCCTGGCGGAGTTGCCAGGAAAATAACCTCTCCCTCAACGTCAACAAAACGAAAGAGCTGATTGTGGATTTCAGGAGACAGCCGAGGGAGCACACACCATCCATGGGACCACAGTGGAGAAGGTGAAAAGCTTCAAGTTCCTCATCAATCACATCACTAGCAATCTGAAATGGTCCACCGACACAGCCAGTGTGATGAAGGAGGCTCAAGAAATTCAGCTTGGCCCCTAAAACCCTCATTAACTTTTACAGATGCACCATTGAGAGCATCCTGTCGGGCTGTATCACCACCTGGTACGACAACTGCACCGCCCTCAACCGCAGGGCTCTCCTGAGGGTGGTGCAGTCTGCCCAACACATCACTTGAGGCACACTGCCTACCCTCCAGGACAAACAGCACCCAATGTCACAGGAAGGCCAAAAAGATCATCAAGGACAACAACCACCTGAGCCACGGCCTGTTCACCCCATGGCCATCCAGAAGGTGAGGTCAGTACAGGTGCATCAAAGCTGGGACCGAGACACTGAAAAACAGCTTCTATCTCAAGGCCATCAGACTGTTAAATAGCCATCACTAGCCGGCCTCCACCCAGTACCCTGCCCTGAACTTAGTCACTGTCACTAGCCGGCTACAACCCGGTTACTCAACCCTGCACCTTTGACATGGAATCACTGGGCACTTTAAAGATGTTTACATAAAATTTGTAAAACAGTATATGTATATACTGCATTATAGTCAATGCCACCGACATTGCTCATCCTGATATTTATACATTTCTTAATTATTTTACTTTGAGGTGTGTATTGTTGTGACTTGTTAGATATTACTGCACTGTTGGAGCTAGGAACAAGCATTTAGTTAGATACTACTGCACTGTTGGAGCTAGGAACAAGCATTTAGTTAGATACTACTGCACTTTTGGAGCTAGGAACAAGCATTTAGTTAGATACTACTGCACTGTTGGAGCTAGGAACAAGCATTTAGTTAGATACTACTGCACTGTTGGAGCTAGGAACAAGCATTTAGTTAGATACTACTGCACTGTTGGAGCTAGGAACAAGCATTTAGTTAGATACTACTGCACTTTTGGAGCTAGGAACAAGCATTTAGTTAGATACTACTGCACTTTTGGAGCTAGGAACACAAGCATTTAGTTAGATACTACTGCACTGTTGGAGATGGGAACACAAGCATTTAGATAGATATTACTGCACTGCTGGAGCTAGGAACACAAGCGTTTCGCTACACATACAATAACATCTGCTAAATATGTGTATGTGACAAAATGTAAGGTAGCGGTTATCTTTTTAGTAGCAGATATCCTATAAGGTCGCAGTAATCCTATAAGGAAGCAGGTATCCTATGAGGTAGGATGTATCCTACAAGGTAGCAGGTATCTCTGTAGTAACAGGTTTCCTAAAAGGTAGCAGGAATCCCTTTAGTAGTAGGTATCATACATTTAGTAGCAGGTATCGTAGAAGGTTATCCTACAAAGTAGGAGGTATCGTTGCAGTAGCATGTATCCTGGGCGATATTTACCGTGTGACGATAGAAAAACATCTATCGCTTCATATTATGCCCTATAATTTATTTAGTTGTGTAGCAAACCACATTCTTTACGGCAATATTGTGTAGAAGGAAATTTGCAACAAACGTGGAGGAGAGTGAATGTGACACAGAGCACGAAGCTCATACCTAAAAGAGGAGCTACTTCGGTCGCATGGACGTGGTTTGGGAATGAAACTTCTGACACGGACCAGAAAAAAAGTCCTCTGCAAAATAGGCAGCAGGCCGGTCCTGAGGCTCAAACACCACTAACCTCTTACCACCTTCGTCAAGAATCATGTGAAACAGTACAGGGAGAGTCTACGGATGAGACCCAAAACAGTAAAGTCCAGTGCTCAAAACAAATCCGACTCAGATGTTGCAAGAGAGGTTTAATCGCGGCACACCATATGCCAAAGAATCACGAAGATGGAAGGAGATAACAGCTGCTGTTACAACTTACATCTGCAAAGACATGGCCCCAATTTACATGCTCGAGAAACGGGGGCTTCGTGAGTTGGTGCTAACACTTGACCCAAGGTGCCAAATGCAAAATCATGTGACATGTATTAACGCCAAAATAACATGCAACACAGCCAAGTCCCCAAAAACATACATATACACACACACACAGTTGAAGTTGGAAGTTTACATACACCTTTGCCAAATACATTTAAACTCAATTTTTCACAATTCCTGACATTTAATCAGAGTAAAAATTCCCTGTCTTAGGTCAGTTAGGAACAACACTTTATTTTAAGAATGTGAAATGTCAGAAAAACAATAGAGAGAATGATTTATTTCAGCTGTTGTTTCTTTCATCACATTCCCAGTGGGTCAGAAGTTTACATACACTCAATTAGTATTTGGTAGCATTGCCTTTAAAATTGTTTAACTTGGGTCAAACGTGTCGGGTAGCAGTCCACAAGATTCCCACAGTAAGTTGGGTGAATTTTGGCCCATTCCTCCTGACAGAGCTGGTGTAACTGAGTCAGGTTTGTAGGCCTCCTTGCTCGCACACGCTTTTTCAGTTCTGCCCACAAATGTTCTATAGGATTGAGGTCGGGGCTTTGTGATGGCTACTCCAATACCTTGACTTTGTTGTCCTTAAGCCATTTTGCCACAACTTTGGAAGTATGCTTGGGGTGACTGTACATTTGGAAGACCCATTTGAAACTAAGCTTTAACTTCCTGACCGATGTCTTGAGATGTTGCTTCAATATATCCACATAATTGTCCTTCCTCATGATGCCATCTATTTTGTGAAGTGCACCAGTCCCTGCTGCAGCAAAGCACCCACACAACATGATGCTGCCACCCCCGTGCTCTACGGTTGGGATGGTGTTCTTCAGCTTGCAAGCCTCCCCCTTATTCCTCTAAACATAACAACGGTCATTATGGCCAAACAGTTCTATTCAGACCAGAGGACATTTCTCCAAAAAGTACAATCTTTGTCCCCATGTGCAGTTGCAAACCATAGTCTGACTTTTTTATGGCAGTTTGGAGCAGTGGCTTTTTCCTTGTTGAGCGGCATTTCAGGTTATGTTGATATAGGACTCGTTTTACTGTGGATAATAGATACTTTTGTACTCGTTTCCTCCAGCATCTTCACAGGGTCCTTTGTTGTTGTTCTGGGATTGATTTGCACTTTTTGCACCAAAGTACGTTCATCTCTTGGATACAGAAGGCGTCTCCTTCCTGAGCGGTATGATGGCTGCGAGGTCCCATGGTGTTTATACTTGCGTACTATTGTTTGTGCAGGTGAATGTGGTACCTTCATGTGTTTGGAAATTGCTCCCAAGGATGAACCAGACTTGTGGAGGTCTACAATTTATTTTCTGAGGAGGTCTTGGCTGATTTATTTAGTTTTTCCCATGCTATCAAGCAAAGAGACCCAGAGTTTGATGGTAGGCGTTGAAATACATTCACAGGTACACCTCCAATTGACTCAAACTGTGTCAATTAGCCTATAAGAAGCTTCTAAAACCATGACAACATTTTCTGGAATTTTCCAAGCTGTTTAAAGGCAGTCAACTTAGTGTATGTAAACCTCTGAGCCACTGGAATTGTGATACAGTGAATTATAAGTGAAATAATATGTCTGTAAACAATTGTTGGAAAAATGACTTGTGTCATGCACAATGTAGATGTCCTAACCGACTTGCCAAAACTATAGTTTGTTAATTAAGGGCTTGTAAGTCAGCATGTCACGGTAAAGTCGACACTTGTTGTATTCGGCGCATGTGACAAATAAAGTTTGATTTCATTTCATTTGGCGATTTAAGTCCAAGAAGCAGCGACCCAACTTCTGTTCACCAGCATTTCAATGTCAACATACGTTCATTATTCACCAAATACGGAGTTTCGATTAGCAACTGTCGTCATTTGCTGCCGTCACGGCCGGTGTGTACTAACAAAAAATGTCTAAAAATGTTTACAGGTCCCTCATTTCTACCATGCACACGTCGGAATGCATTGGATGTGCCATTTTTCCGGGTATTTAACATTTTATTATACTTTTTTGTCAGTACACACCGGCCGTGACGGCAGCAAATGACAACAGTTGCTAATCGAAACCCCGTATTAGTAACGAACTTATGTTGACATTGAAATGCTGGTGAATATAAGTTGAATCGCTGCTTCCTGGACTTAAAGGAGAATCGCCATACCAAAGGCTCCTGTAAAGACATAACCTGGTTCAGGTGTAGTTACCCCACTTCGGTTCTTGAGAGCTAACGTCAGTAGCTAGCAAAACAAATGAGTTAGCTAGGGCTAAAGCTAGCTTGCTACATCATCCCGGACGTTGTCTGAAGTTAGTTATCCAGTCAGGTGTGAACTGGTGCTAGGCCAATGTAGATAGTTAGATATATAAATACATGATTAATTATACCGAGTACTGGACAAACATACCTTGTTAGCTCACTAGCTAATGTCCCTAGCAGTGTTAGCTTACTAACGAGCGACCTTTTAGTTAATCTCTCTTTTTTTTCCCGATTCGTGACTAATTTAATTAAAATGTTCAAACCGTGGTGGTTTTATGTTGTTTGGAATGAGAAGAAATTACTTACCAGGGCAGCTTTTTAACGAAATTGATCAGAGCCCAACACTTTTCTCTAGCAGTCGTCAGCCGCCATATTTCGTAGTTGAGTCAGTGCGCATGAGCAGCAGACCGAGTCCAAACAGTTGCAAAACCAAACTTTCTATTGTATAAATTCAGGTAAGTCCTTCCCGTTTCGCTCTGTTTGCTTCCGCTTAAGAAACGTTTTACTACAGCCCCAAAGGGTGTATTCATTACGCCGATTCCGTTTACTCCAAACGGAAAACGTTTTTCAACTAAAACGAGAGTTTCTGTTGGACAATTTGCTCTAGGTCCTTCCCCGTTTAATTCCTGTTTCTTCGTTTGGTTCTTAAACGGTAAACTGTTTCCTTTGCCAGACGTAATACACCGCAGTACTGTACCAAATAAGGTAGTATGAACATATGCACAAACTAATGATGTTAGGTTTGATACTGGAACGCCGAGGCATGTGTCGACATCGCTCCCCACTCATCCATGGACATCGAATTATGGGCGATATCAGGTCCGTCTGTTGTGGCCGCAATTTCGTCCAAAATGAGTCGTTCCAATTTGGGCTGTGTTTAGTCCGTCCGTTTTGGTTCAGCCTGACCGCGAGTTTGCTCTACTGTACTCAATTACAACATGTTATCCACGAAAATAATCATATATTGCATAGCCTATTTTGATTAAATTATGGAACTTCATGGAAATATACACAATAAAATATTAATACAATTTTGTTTTTCGACTAATTTAGCTTGTCAAGTTGTCATCTGTTCTGACATAAGGCACAATATGACTGAACATGGGTGCCTGTAAATGTATGGGTGCACAATTTAACAATTGAATTTATAACGATTTAAATTCTATATTTTAACCACCACTTTTTCGTCATCTTTATTTAACCAGGTAGGCCAGTTGAGAACAAGTTCTCATTTACAACTGCCACCTGGCCAAGATCAAGCAAAGTATCTTACTACATTTGCACACACAGTATATAGATTTTTCAATTTTGTTATTGACTGTATGTTTGTTTATTCCATGTGTAACTCTGTGTTGTTGTTTGTGTCACACACACAAACAACAACACAGAGTTACACATGGAATAAACAAATGTAACGGATGTGAAACGTCAGTGACGTCACTTGCTCTGAGACCTTGAAGTAGTAGTTCCCCTTGCTCTGCAAGGGCCGTGGCTTTTGTGGAGCGATGGGCAGTCGTCAGTTGTTGATGTGTGCAGAAGGTCCCTGGTTCGCGCCCGGGTATGGGCGAGGGGACGGTTTAAACTTGTACTGTTACACAAACATACAGTCAATAACAAAATAGAAAAATCTATATACTGTGTGTGCAAATGTAGTAAGATTAGGGAATAAATAGGCCATAGAGGCGACATAATTACAATTTAGAAATTAAACACTGGAGTGATAGATGTAGAGATACTGGGGTGCAAAGGAGAAGAAAAAAAATAACAATATGGGGATGTGGTAGTTGGAGATACTTAATGTGAGTCTGGAAGGAGAGTTTACAGTCTAACCAGACAACTAGGTATTTGTAGTTGTCCACATATTCTAAGTCAGAACCGTACAGAGTAGTGATGCTAGATGCTAACTTTTGAGCAAGCCATTTGCACCATTTGCTCCTCTCGCGTCCACACAGCAGCACAGCAATGACTTTCAAAAAGTTGAGGACTGTAAGTACACATTTTTGTCAGAATAATTTAATAATAATTTAATCTGTTTATTTTCTTTAACTTTTATTTAACTGGGCATATCAGTTAAGAACAAACTCTTATTTACAATGACAGCCTACCAAAAGGCCTCCTGCAGGGACGGGGCATGGGATTAAAAATAAAAACGTAATACAATATAAATATAAGACAAAACACACATCACAACAAGAGACACAACACAACACTACATAAAGAGAGACCTAAGATAACAACATAGCAAGGCAGCAACGCATGACAACACAGCATGGTAGCTGCATTGCTTGCTATTTGGGGTTTTAGGCTGGGTTTCTGCACAGCACTTTGAGATATCAGCTGATGTAAGAAGGGCTATATAAATACATTTGATTTTATCAACATAACAACATGGTAGCAGCACAAAACATGGTACAAACATTATTGGGCACAGACAACAGCACAAAAGGTAAGAAGGTAGAGACAACAATACATTACACAAAGCAGCCACAACTGCAGCCACAACTGTCAGAGTCCATGATTGAGTCTATGAAGAGATTGAGATAAAACTGTCCAGTTTGAGTATTTGTTGCAGCTCGTTCCAGTCGTTAACTGCAGCGAACTGAAAAGAGGAGTGACCCAGGGATGTGTGTGCATTGGGGACCTTTAACAGAATGTGACTGGCAGAATGGGTGTTGTATGTGGAGGATGAGGGCTGCAGTAGATATCTCAGATAGGGGGGAAGTGAGGCCTAAGAGGGTTTTAAAAATAAGCATCAACCATTGGGTCTTGTGACAGGAATACAGAGATGACCAGTTTACAGAGGAGTATAGAGTGCAGTGATGTGTCCTATATGGAGCATTGGTGGCAAATCTGATGGCCGAATGGTAAAGAACATCTAGCCTCTCGAGAGCACCCTTACCTGCCGATCTATAAATTATGTATCCGTAATCTAGCATGGGTAGGATGGTCATCTGAATCATCTGTTCAGGTCGCAAACTATTATTTTCTCTAAACTTTTCTCAAGAATGCAGAAGCTAGCTAGCTAACGTTACAACACAGATAGAAGTGGATAACTAAATATCTTTAGCTAGTTACAAGGCGGGAAAGCATAGGTCAACTCAACCAGCGATTTTCTCAGCTCCTGATTTTCCCGTCTCACTTTTTCTCGCCCTCCTGGTTTTGACCCTAGCCTGTCCGGACTCTGAGACTGCCTGCCTGACCACTCTGCCTGACCCTGAGCCTGCCTGCCGTCCTGTACCTCTGCCCCACTGCTCTGGATTATCGACCTCTGGCTGCCTTGACCTGTCGTTTACCTGCCCCTGTTGCTGTAATAAACGTTGTTACTTAAACACAGTCTGCACTTGTGTCTTACCTGAAACATTATACTCCCGGTCACGGCCGGTTATGACACAGGGATCGAACCCCAGGCTGTAGTGAAGGCGAAACACTGTGATGCGTCAATCGGAAGGCCCCTAAAGTTTTATATTTCATTCAAATCATTACAACTAAGATGGCGCCGACAGACCATGGCAGCTCCTAAGCAACTTTGCAGTCATTTGTTTTTTTGTGTGTTATTTCTTACATTATTAGCCCAGAACATTTGTTGTGTTATTACATACATCCAGAAATAACTTTTGGAAATCAGGAATATGACTTAACCAATTGGATCCTTTGTTCGTACCCCCCAAGGCAATTGAACTTATCCCAGAGGCTGCTCCAAGTCGCTGCCGGCGGAGTAGAGGTATTCGGAGTGGACTTCTAGTCCAACTCAGGAGGTGGTTACACCATCCACCGCTTCCGAGTATATTACTCGCTAATGTTCAGTCTCTGGACAATAAAGTATACGAGCTCAGGGCGAGGATCTCCTTCCAAAGAGACATCAGGGACTGTAACATACTCTGTTTCACGGAATCATGGCTCTCTCTGTATATACTGTCCCCGACCATACAGCCAGCTGGGTTATCAGTACATCGTGCAAACAGGAATAAAGAACTCTCTGGGAAGAAGAAGAAAGGCTCGGGTGTATGCTTCATGATTAACTACACATGGTGTGAATGTGATAACATACATAAACTCAAATCCTTTTGTTCACCAGACCTAGAATACCTCACAATCAAATGCAGACCGTATTACCTTCCAATAATTTTGGGGGGGGTTATTGTCACAGCCGTATATATTCCCCCTCAGGCCGATGCCATGACGGCCCTCAAGGAACTACACTGGGCTTTATGCAAACTGGAAACCACATAGCCTGAGGCCACATTTATTGTAGCTGGGGATTTTAACAAAGCAAATTTGAGGAAAACGCTACAGATGTTCAATCAGCACATTGACTGTAGTATTCTCTTAGGAAAAACACTAGATCCCTACTACTCGCCTTTTTTTAGAAATGTGTACATGGCCATCCCCACCGTCCTTTTGGTAAATCAGATCACGACTCCATTTTGCTCCTCCCTTCCTATAGGCAGAAACTCGAACAGGAAGTACCCGTGCTAAGGTCTATTCAATGCTGATCTGACCTAACGGAATCCATGCTTCAAGATTGTTTTGATCACATGGACTGGAATATGTTCCGGGTAGCCTCTGAGAATAACATTGACGCTTACACGGACACTGTGACTGAGTTCATCAAGAAGTGTATAGGGGATGTTGCTCCCACAGTGACTACAGTGGCAAGAAAAAGTATGTGAACCATTTGGAATTACATGGATTTCTGCCTTAAATTGGTCATAAAATTTGATCTGATCTTCATCTAAGTCACAACAATAGACCAACACAGTCTGCTTAAACTAATAAAAGACAAATAATTATAAGTTTTCATGTCTTTATTGAACAACCTGTGTAAACATTTGCAGTGCAGGTTGGAAAAAGTATCCTTTGGCAGCAATAACCTCAACCAAACATTTTCTGTAGTTGCGGATCAGACAGGCGCAATGGTCAGGAGGAATTTTGGACCATTCATCTTTACAAAACTGTTTCAGTTCAGCAATATTCTTAGAATGTCTGGTGTGAACCACTCTCGTGGTCATGCCACAGCATTTTATATCAGGTTGAGGTCAGGACTCAGACTGGGCCACTCCAGCCGGTGTATTTTCTTCTGTTGAAGCTATTCTGTTGTGGATTTACTAATGTGTTTTGGGTTGTTGTCCTGTCGCATCACCCAACTTCTGTTGGTGGACAGATAGCCTAACATTCTCCTGCAAAATGTCTTGATAAGCTTGGGAGATCATTTTTCCGTCAATGACAGCAAGCTATCCAGGCCCTGAGGCCTCCAAACCATGATGCTCCATCCACCATACTTTATTGTTGGGATGAGGTTTTGATGTTGGTGTGCTGTGCCTTTTTTCTCTCCACACATAGTGTTGTGTGTTCCTTCCAAACAACTAAAATGTAGATTAATCTGTCCACAGAATATTTTGCCAGAAGCGCTGTAGAACATTCAGGTGCTCTTTTGTGAACTTGAGAGTTTTTTATAGGGCAGGGCAGCTCTAACCAATATCTCCAATCTCGTATCATTGATTGGATTCCAGGTTCAAATGTAACGTTGAGACTGGTGTTTTGTGGGTACTATTTAATGAAGCTGCCAGTTGAGGACTTGTGAAGCATCTGTTTCTCAAACTAGACACTCTAATGTACTTGTCCTCTTGCTCAGTTGTGCATTGGGGCCTCCCACTCCTCTTTCTATTCTGGTTAGAGCTGTTTTTTTGCGCTGTCCTGTGAAGGGAGTAGTACACAGCGTTGTACCAGATCTTCAGTTTCTTGGCAATTTCTTGCATGGAATAGCCTTCATTTCTCAGAGCAAGAATAGACTGACGAGTTTCAGAAGAAAGTACTTTGTTTCTTGGCATTTTGAGCCTGTAACCGAACCCACAAATGCTGATGCTCCAGATACTCAACTAGTCTAAAGAAGGCCAGTTTTATTGCTTCTTTAATCAGAACAACAGTTTTCAGCTGTGCTAACATAATTGCAAAAGGGTTTTCTAATGATCAACTAGCCTTTTAAAATGATCAACTTGGATTAGCTAACACAACGTGCCATTGGAACATGTTGTGGACATATTCAGTCAATCATATTTCACAAATACCGGAGCATGTGAGTTCAAATAGACTTTTTATTACTTCATTACAAAATCCGAGCTGGTTCATGGATACAACTGCCTTCCAGTCTTGGCACACACGTTTTATACATTTGTCCTCCTTACGTCACACTCATAGTAACTCCTCTTAATGGCTCATCCACTCTGGCATTTAGCCACGTTATCATATTGCCTTCATATTAGGGCATGGAACCCGTAGAGCCACAGAAATAGACAGAAATAGACCTGCACTTGCCTTAAGCCAGCTTCATTCATGTAGAACCATAGTAACAGACCTTGGCACTTTACAGAAATAACCATACATGTCATCCTGCTAACTCCTCTGAAAGGGACTCCCCTGTTCTGGAAAAGACCCAATAGGTGTAACCATAGCAACAGTACATAGTTGGCCATAACACAGTTACAGGAATAACCAGTCATGTCCAACCCCCAGACAGGTGCATGTCTAATGGTGTCTAATGACCCAGAGCACATATAGGGTGCACTAGTCTTGCTGGTTCCTTCTGAAATAAATAATTGCAGCATATGTACTGAAACATTCACAACATATACAGGAGTGATGGTTGCTGATAATGGGCCTTTGTACGTCTATGTAGATATTCGGTAAAAAATCAGGGTTTTAGGTGACAGGCCAAATTTCTTCAGCCTCCTGAGGTTGAAGAGGCACTGTTGCACCTTCTTCACCACACTGTCTGTGTCGGTGGACCATTTCAGTGTGTCAGTGATGTGTATGCTGAGGAACTTCAAACTTTCCACCTTCACTGCTGTCCCATCGATGTGGATCATGGGTTGCTCCCTCTGCTGTTTCCTGATGTCCACGATCATCTCCTTTGTTTTGTTGACTTTAAGTGAGAGGTTATTTTCCTGACACCACCCTCCGAGAGCCCTCACCTCCTCCCTGTAGGCTGTCTCGTCGTTGTTGGTAATCAAGCCTACTACTGTTGTGTCGCCTGCAAACTTGATGATTGAGTTGGAGCCATGCATGGCCACGCAGTCATGGGTGAACAGGGAGTACAGGAGGTGGCTGAGCACGAACCCTTGTGGGGTCCCAGTGTTGAGGATCAGCGAAGTGAAGATGTTATTTCCTACTTTCACCACCTGGGGGTGGCCCGCGAGGAAGTCCAGGACCCAATTGCACAGGGCGGGGTTGAGACCGAGGGCCTCAAGCTTAATGATGAGATTGGAGGGTACTTTGGTGTTGAATGCTGAGCTATAGTCAATGAACAGCATTCTTACATAGACATTCCTCTTGTCCAGATGGGATAGGGCAGTGTGCAGTGTATTGGCGATTGCATCGTCTGTGAACCTATTGGGGCAGCCAGCAAATGGAAGTGGGTCTAGGGTGACAGGTAAGGTGGAGGTCTTGCTCACACCATATGATCCTTAACTAGCCTCTCAAAGCACTTCATGATGACAGAAGTGAGTGCTTCAGGGAGATAGTCATTTAGTTCAGTTAGCTTTGCATTCTTGGGTACAGGAACAATGGTGGCCATCTTGACGAGGCTAGGGATGCCGTCTGGACCGTTAGCCCTGCGAGGGTTAACATGTTTAAATGTCTTACTCACGTCGGCCACGAAGAAGGAGAGTAAACTACAATGTTGTTGATCCATCCTCAGTTTTCTCCTATCACAACCATTAAACTATGTAACTGTTTTAAAGTCACCATTGGCCTCATGGTGAAATGAGTGGTTTCCTTCTTCTCAAATAACTGAATTAGCAAGGCCACCTGTATCTTTGTAGTGACTGGGTGTATTGATACACCATCATTGATACACCAAAATTCAGTGGCTGTTTTTGATTTATTTTACCCATCTACCAATAGCTGCCCTTCTTTGTGAGGCATTGGGAAACATCCCTGATCTTTTTTTACTATTAAACTTGTTTAGCCTTGCCATTACAAAGGGGTTGAACACTTATTGACTCAGGGCATTTCAAGTTGAAATCGTAAATTATTTAGTAAACATTTCTAAAAACATAATTCCACATTGACATTATGGGGTATTGTGTTTAGGTCAGTGACACACAATCTAAATGGAACCCATTTTAAATGCAAGCTGTAACACAACAAAATGTGTAAAGAGTCGAGTGGTGTGAATACTTTCTGAAAGCACTGTATACAGGATGAGGTTTCTTTGTCATGGTAACATACAAGATATGTAAGGTAGCAGAGGACAAATAAGGAAACACTGAGATAGATAGACTTAAGCGAAATGTAGAGATACTGTACATATGTATGACATATTAACTAATACATATGTGACCGACCGGCTCCATTCGGTCTTATGTAGCAACATTTTAAATGGTGTTTTTTGCATTAGATAAAAGTAGAGACTAGAAAATGGTATATCATACACTACAGTTGAGGAACAATGGGAAAGTAATTCCGCTTTGAAAGTTGATAAACTTGTAACCCCACTTTTGAGAGACTGGCCTTTGAATGTTTTGGTACACCCACTAGAGAGCTCTTCTTTGTCTACACCAATTCAACATCGTTTACACCTTCTTAAGCCTGAGCCCCACCCATCTCTTTAAGGATTCACATGTGAGGCCATGTGCTAAACAGAGTGAGTAAGGTAGTGTACTAAACAACCAAATATTTCAAGACTAAAGGATAGTTTATACTACATCTATTGATGTCACGACTTCCGCCGAAGTCGGTCCCTCTCTTTGTTCGGGCGGTGTTCGGCGGTCGACGTCACCAGTCTTCTAGCCATCGCCGCTCCACCTTTCATTTTCCATTTGTTTTGTCTTGTTTTCCTGCACACCTGGTTTACATCTCCTCATAATTACTCTGTGTATTTAGCCCTCTGTTCCCTCCATGTCTGTGTGGGTACACATGTCTGTGTGGGGTATTGTTTATTGTCGAGGTTGGCACGCTTCTGGCTGGTTAGCGCCAGGTTTTATGTATACCTATGTTTTGTGGCAGCCAGTACTTTGTACTTTGTTTGTGGTACTTTGTGCTGCCTTACTTGTTTTGGGCGTTTGGTGTTGGTGACGCTGTTGAGTTCTGGTCTTACTATTTGCCTCAGTAAAGTGCTTCGTATTCCCTCATCTCTGCTCTCCTGCACCTGACTTCCATGCACCAGCTACACCCACCGTTGACAATTGAAATGTCTGTATTCAGTTGTCGCAGTGACATCATAAACATTCTGTTGTCGTCCGACATCAAACTTGTCGTTGTAGTTAAGAAAAAGTATGAACACAAAAACTACAGCCTGCATGACATCAGCAGCCTGGTGGTCCAACATAGCCTACCTGGTGTATTTTAACACCAATAAACCCATCCATTTAAAAATGAATTTAGTATACTGTATGTCAATCTATAAACCAGGCAACTAAAAGCAACTTTCTAAACAATGTTTTGGTTCGTTTCTAGCTTGTTAACTAGCTAGCTAACGTTAAGTTAGCTGGCTAGCCGGTTCAAATGATGACCATATCATATAACTGACAACTTAAATGTAGCTAATTTGTATTCATTATTACAGGAAAATAAACCCATTATTTTCAAGTTAATGGCAAGCTAATTACAAAAAATAGCTTACAGTTGTGTGTGACAACTTGGATAACGTTAAATGACTAACTTGACTTTGGTGCAGGTCATGTTGTTCTTCACATTACCGTCTCTGGTAAACACAAACTAAATCAAATTAAATAAAAGTTGATTTGTCACATGCACAGGATACAGAAGGTGTAAACTGTACAGTGAAATGGTTACTTGCATAGTGGATAGCGCCATTTTTATGGAATGGTCTGCCTATCCATGTGAGAGACGCAGACTCGGTCTCAACCTTTAAGTCTTTATTGAAGACTTCAGTAGGTCCTATGATTGAGTGTAGTCTGGCCCAGGAGTGTGAAAGTGAATGGAAAGGCACTGGAGCAACGATCCGCCCTTGCTGTCTCTGCCTGGCCGGTTTCCCTCTCTCCACTGGGATTCTCTGCCTCTAACCCTATTACGGGGGCTGAGTCACTGGCTTACTGGTGCTCTTCCATGCCATCCCTAGGAGGGGTGCGTCACTTGAGTGGGTTGAGTCAATGACGTGATCTTCCTGTCCGAGTTGGCGCCCCCCCCTCAGTTTCGTGCCATGGGGGAGATCTTCGTGGGCTATACTCGGCCTTCCTACTCACCAACTCAGGATGGTACGTTGGTGGTTTGAAGATATCCCTCTAGTGGTGTGGGGGCTTTGGCAAAGTGGGTGGGGTAATATCCTGCATGTTTGGCCCCGTCCGGGGGTATCATCGGACAGGGCCACAGTGTCTCCTGACCCCGCCTGACTCAGCCTCCAGTATTTATGCTGCAATAGTGTATGCGTCGGGGGGCTAGGGTCAGTTTGTTATATCTGGAGTATTTATCGGTGTCCTGTGTGAATTTAAGTGTGTGAATTTAAGTATTCTCTCTCTGATTCTCTCTCTTTCTCTCGGAGGACCTGAGCCGTAGGACCATGCCTCAGGACTACGTGGCTTGATGACTCCTTGGTGTCCCCAGTCCACCTGGTAGTGCTGCTGCTCCAGTTTCAACTGTTCTGCCTGTGGCTATGGAACCCTGACCTTTTCGCCGGATGTGCTACCTTGTCCCAGACCTGCTGTTTTTAACTCTCTAGAGACAGCAGGTGCAGTAGAGATACTCTGAATGATCGGCTATGAAAAGCCAACTGACATCTACTCCTGAGGTGCTGACCTGTTGCACCCTCGACAACCAGTGTGATTATTATTATCTGACCCTGCAGGTCATCTATGAACATTTGGCCATGTTCTGTTATAATCTCCACCCGGCCATGTTCTGTTATAATCTCCACCCGGCCATGTTCTGTTATAATCTCCAGAATCTCCACCCGGCCATGTTCTGTTATAATCTCCACCCGGCCATGTTCTGCTATAATCTCCACCCGGCACAGCCAGAAGAGGACTGGCCACCCCCCTCAGAGCCTGGTTCCTCTCTAGGTTTCTTCCTAGGTTCTGGCCTTTCTATGGGAGTTTTTCCTAGCCCCGTGCTTCTACACCTGCATTGCTTGCTGTTTGAGGTTTTAGGCTGGATTTCTGCACAGCACTTTGTGACATCAGCTGATGTAAGAAGGGCTTTGTAAATACATTTATTGATTGATTGATTTTGTTTAAACATTAGCAAATGGCTCTGAGATAGGAATAATATAATGTTAATACTACATAGATCATACACGTAACAAAAGCTAGCGAGCCTGCTAGCTAGATAACAGTATGCTTTAACTTGCAATGAAATTACTTCCTGACAAAATCAAAACAAATACAGTACCAGTTGGACACACCTACTCATGCAAGGGTTTTTCTTTATTTTGACTATTTTCACCATTGTAGAATAATAGTGAAGACATCAAAACTATGAAATAACACATATGGAATAATGTAGTCACCAAAAACGTTTTTAGGGCCTTCCTCTGACATAGGGTCCTGGATGCCCCAATGATGTACTGGGCATCCCTCTGTAGTGCCTTACAGTGCCTTACAGTTGGATGCAGAGCATACCAGGCGGTGATGCAACAGGTCAGGATGTTCTTGATGGTGCTGCTGTAGAACTTTTTGAGGACGATCATCTTCCTTGTCTTAATGATGGTGTTGGAGTCGTGCTTGGCCACGCAGTCGTGGGTGAACAGGGAGTACAGGAGGAGACTAAGCACACACCACTGAGGGGCCCCAGAGCTTTGAGGGCACTATGGTGTTGAACGCTGAGCTGTGGTCAATGAACAGCATTCTCACATAGGTGTTCCTTTTTCCAGTTGGGCAGTGTGGAGTGTGAATGAGATTGCGTCATCTGTGGATCTGCTGGGGCAGTATGTGAATTGGACTGGGTCCAGGGTTTCTGGGATAATGGTGTTGATATGAGCCATGACCAGTCTTTCAAAGCACTTCATGGTAACTGACACTTGCCAGTTGGTCTGCGTATGCTCTGAGTACACGTCCTGGTAATTCGTCTGGCACCGCGGCCTTGTGAATGTTGACGTGTTTAAAGGTCTTGCTCACATCGGCTATGGAGAGTGTGATCACACAGTCGACCAGAACAGCTGGTGCTCTCATGCATGCTTCAGTGTTGCTTGCCTCGAAGTGAGCATCAAAGGCATTTCGCCCGTCTGGTAGTCTCGCGTCACTGGGCAGCTCGCGGATGCATCTCCCTTTGTAGTCTGTAATAGTTTGCAAGCCCTGCTACATCTGACTAGCATCAGAGCCGGTGTAGTAGGATTCAATCTTAGTCCTGTATTGATGCTTTGCCTGTTTGATGTTTCGTCTGAGGGCATAAGAGGATTTCGTGTCCCGCTCCTTGAAAGCAGCAGCTCTAGCCTTTAGCTCCGTGCGGATGTTGCCTGTGATCCATGGCTTCTGGTTGGGATATGTACGTACAGTCACTGTGGGTACGTCGTCGTCTATGTACTTATTGATGTAGCTGGTGACTGAGGTGGTATACTCCTAAATACCATTCGATGAATCCTGGAACATATTCCAGTCTGTCTAGCAAAACAGACCTGTAGCATAGCATCCACGTCATCTGACCAATTCCGTATTGAGCGAGTCATTGGTACTTCATTCTTTAGTTTTTGCTTGTAAGCGGGAATCAGGAGGATAGAATTATGGTCAGATTTTCCAAATGGAGAGTGAGGGAGAGCTTTGTACATGTCTCTGTGTGAAAGGTGGTCTAGGTTTTTGACATGCTGGTAGAAATGAGGGAAAACAGATTTCAGTTTGCCTGCATTAAAGTCCCCAGCCACTAGTGCCGCTTCTGGATGACCTTTTTCTTGTTTGCTTATGGTCTTATTCCACTCATTGAGTGCGGTCTTAGTGCCAGCGTCGGCTTGTGAAGGTAAATGGACGGCTACAAAAAACATAGATGAAAACTCTCTTGGTAGATAGTGTGTTCTACAGCTTATCATTAGGTACTCTACCTCAGGTGAGCAATACCTTGAGACTTCTTTAATATTAGACATCACGCACCAGCTGTTATTGACAAATAGACACACACCCCACCCCTCGTCTTACCGGACGTAGCTGTTGTATCCTGCTGATGCACGGAAAACAGCCCTGCTCCCACTCAGCCCAGTCCAAGCTCTTTTCTGTCCTGGTACCCCAATGGTGGAACCAGCTTCCCCCTGAAGCTAGGACAACCGCGTCCCTGCCCATCTTCTAAAACCCTACCTCTTCAAACAGTATCTGAGTGGCTCTCCCATAGACACCAATGCAATAGCTGCTGTGTCTGGTCTAGTTAGGTAATTTAACCAGAAAAAAACAGTGACCCCTAACCTCTGACCCCTCACCCTGCCCTAAACCCTCTCCTGAGCAATGTCAACTGCCTCATGAAATAGCCAAATACACTAATTTAAAGGGGTGTACACATAATTTTTGTATAGATGGTGTATAATGATCTGGCTTCATCACATTCAGGTTAAGATATTAGGATCTGTATTATAGACTAGTACAAGTAAATTATCAATTTCAATGTAAGGGTTTTGTGATGTAAACTTCTAAATTAATAGTATATATACATACAGAAGTGCTCAAATTTGTTAGTACCCCTCCACAAAAAAATGAAGAATGCACAGTTTTCTCTGAAATAACTGAAACTGACCAAAGTAATTGGCATCCACCATTGTTTATTCCATATTTAATACAAATCAGACTTTGCTTTAGATTTTTTTGTTCAACATAAAATTGTAAATGGCATGGACAAAAATGATGGAACCCATAACCTATAATTTTGTTGCACAACCTTTTAGAGGCAATCACTGCAATCAAACGTTTTCTGTAGCTCTCAATGAGACTTCTGCACCTGTTAACAGGTAGTTTGGCCCACACTTCCTGAGCAAACTGCTCCAGCTGTCTCAGGTTTGATGGGTGCCTTCTCCAGACTGCAAGTTTCAGCTCTTTCCATAGATGTTCGATAGGATTCAGATCAGGACTCATGAAGGCCACTTCAGAATAGTCCAATGTTTTGATCTTATCCATTCTTGGGTGCTTTTAACTGTGTGTTTTGGGTCATTATCCTGTTGAAGGTGTTGGGGAATAATCAGAATTAGTTGGTAACATAGGTAAGATGTTTTAGGGTTGTTTTTGGGTTGTGCCGTGGCGGAGGTCTTTGTGGGCTATACTCAGCCTTGTCTCAGGATGGTAAGTTGGTGGTTGAAGACATCCCTCTAGTGGTGTGGGGGCTGTGCTTTGGCAAAGTGGGTGGGGTTATATCCTTCCTGTTTGGCCCTGTCCGGGGGTGTCCTCGGATGGGGCCACAGTGTCTCCTGACCCATCCTGTCTCAGCCTCCAGTATTTATGCTGCAGTAGTTTATGTGTCGGGGGGCTAGGGTCAGTTTGTCATATCTGGAGTACTTCTCCTGTCCTATTCGGTGTCCTGTGTGAATCTAAGTGTGCGTTCTCTAATTCTCTCCTTCTCTCTTTCTTTCTCTCTCTCGGAGGACCTGAGCCCTAGGACCATGCCCCAGGACTACCTGACATGATGACTCGTTGCTGTCCCCAGTCCACCTGGCTGTGCTGCTGCTCCAGTTTCAACTGTTCTGCCTTATTATTATTCGACCATGCTGGTCATTTATGAACATTTGAACATCTTGGCCATGTTCTGTTATAATCTCCACCCGGCACAGCCAGAAGAGGACTGGCCATCCCACATATGCTCTCTCTAATTCTCTCTTTCTTTCTCTCTCTCGGAGGACCTGAGCCCTAGGACCATGCCCCAGGAATACCTGACATGATGACTCCTTGCTGTCCCCAGTCCACCTGACTGTGCTGCTGCTCCAGTTTCAACTGTTCTGCCTTATTATTATTCGACCATGCTGGTCATTTATGAACATTTGAACATCTTGGCCATGTTCTGTTATAATCTCCACCCGGCACAGCCAGAAGAGGACTGGCCACCCCACATAGCCTGGTTCCTCTCTAGGTTTCTTCCTAGGTTTTGGCCTTTCTAGGGAGTTTTTCCTAGCCACCGTGCTTCTACACCTGCATTGCTTACTGTTTGGGGTTTTAGGCTGGGTTTCTGTACAGCACTTTGAGATATCAGCTGATGTACGAAGGGCTATATAAATCAATTTGATTTGAAAATTTGATTTATATTCATCATATGTTTGTAAGTTACTTCTCATCAGAATGTTTATTTTTGTTTAATACTGTGGCGGGGTTGCAGTCATCTGTTCTCTGTCAAGACTAAGATTTGGGCCGGAGAGAGGGGAGAGGTCAAGCGTGTATCTCTTGGCACCACAATGTCTGTGTGCCAGTCAATGTGTCTCTGTGATCTTGTCAAGATAGGGTGGATTTGATATATGCCTGTTGATATGAGGATTTGTTTAGGTTCTGAGTTTGAGAAAATAACATAGTTTAGGAGACAAAGCTGAACGATAAATTATGGCCAATGCTGTCTGGCTATGTGTGTCTTTGCTATAAAGGATCTCAGTTGCAATGTGTAAGGGACTCTCAGAGAATTAATTTATAGACACTGAATTGATCTGAGAGTCATAGGGTTGTGATGGAGCTCATATAATTAAAGATGGACTTTGTGATAAACTCTGACTTGTGTGTGGTTTGCTCTCATGATTTGGTAAATACAGGACTTTTCCACGACAAAGGACCCATGACCTGCGACTGAGACAGATCTTTCTGACACTAGGCAGCATGTTTTGCTCCAGAATGCCTTGATAGTCTTGAGATTTCATTGTGCTCTGCACAGATTTAAGGCACCCTGTGCCAGGTGCAGAACCAAAACATAACCCAGCCCCCTCCATGTTTCACTGCAGGAGTGGTGTTCTTTCCTTTGAAAACATCATTTTTTCATCTGTGAACATATAGCTGATGTGAATTGCCAAAAAGCTCCAGTTTTGGCTCATCTGTCCACAGGACATTCTCCCAGAAGGGTTGTGGCTTGTCAATATGTAGTCTGTCTTTTTATGTTTTTCTTTCAAAAGTGGAGTTCTGATGTGTCTTCTTCCATGGAGCCCATTTTAGCTCAAAAAGCGACAGATGGTGCCATCAGAAACTGACGTACCTTCACCTTGGAGTTCAGCTTGTATCTCTTTGGCAGTTATCCATTGATCTTTTTCTACCTTTCGCACTATCCTTCTGTTCAATCTGGGGTCGATGTTCCTCTTGCGGCCGCGCCAAGGGAGGTTGGCTACAGTTCCATGGAACTTAAACTTCTTAATATTTTCAACTGTTGTCACAGGAACATCAAGCTGCTTGGAAGTGGTCTTGTAGCCTTTACCACGCTTGTCTATAATTGTCTTTCTGATCTCCTCAGACAAATCTCTCCTCAGCTTTCTCTGGTCCATGTTCAGTGTGGTGTACACAATGATACCAAACAGCACAGTGACTACTTTTCCCCCATTTAAATAGGCTGAATGACTGATTACAAGATTGGAGATGTGTGATACTAATTAAATAAACTAATTAGTTTGAAATATCACTGATCCAATTATTTATTATATTTTATATATATACCAACAATTGTGTACAGGCCATTTTAGAATCTCTTTAAGCAATAATTAATCTCTTTTTACAGCTTCTTTGCATTATTCTATGACATACCAAAGGCATACATTATAAAATAGTTTTTAATTTCATCACTTTTCAGGAGGAATGAAGCATTATTTCAATGAGATGTAAGGGTACCAACACATTTGAGCATGTCTGTATATTATATGATACTAGGAGGAGAATTTAAAATCACATAATGTTGTTTGGCCAAACGCTTACAACTAATGCTGCTATTTATACAAGTAGATTTACAATGCAGGTGAATAGCTATTTATACGATATATATTTACTATGCTACAATGCTGCTGAATAGCTGTTTATACAAACAAATTTACTATGCTACAATTCTGGCAAATAACTGTTTATACTAGAGGTCGACCGATTATGATTTTTCAACACCAATACCGATACCGATTATTGGAGGACAAAAAAGACCGATACCGATTAATCGGCCGATTTTAAAAATGTATTTGTAATAATGACAATTACAACAATACTGAATGAGAAGATAGTAAAAGTGCAATATGTGCCATGTAAGAAAGCTAACGTTAAAGTTCCTTGCTCAGAACATGAGAACATATGAAAGCTGGTGGTTCCTTTTAACATGAGTCTTCAATATTCCCAGGTAAGAAGTTTTAGGTTGTAGTTAATTATAGGAATTATAGGACTATTTCTCTCTATACCATTTGTATTTCATATACCTTTGACTATTGGATGTTCTTATAGGCCCTTTATTATTGCCAGTGTAACAGTATAGCTTCCGTACCTATCCTCACTCCTACCTGGGCTCGAACTAGGAACACAACGACAACAGCCACCCTCGAAGCAGCGGTACCCATGCAGAGCAAGGGGAACAACTACTCCAAGTCTCAGAGCGAGTGACGTTTGAAACGCTATTAGCGCGCACCCCGCTAACTAGCTAGCCATTCCACATCACATCATTGCACCAGCCTCATCTTGGGAGTTGATAGGCTTGAAGTCATAAACAGCAGAGCTGCTGGCAAAACACACAAAAGTGCTGTTTGAATGAATGCTTATGAGCCTGCTGGTGCCTACCATCGCTCAGTCAGACTGCTCTATCAAATCATAGACTTCATTATAATATAATAACACACAGAAATATGAGCCTTAGGTCATTAATATGGTCAAATCCAGAAACTATCATCTCGAAAACAAGACGTTTATTCTTTCAGTGAAATACGGATGCGTTCCGTATTTATCTAACGGGTGGCATCCATCAGTCTAAATACTCCTGTTACATTGCACAACCTTCAATGTTATGTCATAATTATGTACAATTCTGGCAAATCAGTTCGCAATGAGCCAGGCAGCCCAAACTGTTGCATATACCCTGACTCTGCGTGCAATGAACGCAAGAGAAATGACTATTTCACCTGGTTAATATTGCCTGCTAACCTGGATTTCTTTTAGCTAAATATGCAGGTTTAAAAATATATACTTCTGTGTATTGATTTTAAGAAAGGCATTGCTGTTTATGGTTAGGTACACTTTGGAGCAACTACAGTCCTTTTTCGCAAATGCGCACTAGTGATTATGATTCATTAAGTTTAATGCTAGCTAGCAACTTACCTTGGCTTCTTACTGCATTTGCGTAACAGGTGGGCTCCTTGTGAGGCAGGTGGTTAGAGCTTTGGACTAGTTAACCGTAAGGTTGCAAGATTGAATCCCTGAGCTGACAAGGTAAAAATCTGTTGTTCTGCCCCTGAACAAGGCAGTTAACCCACTGTTCCTAGGCCGTCATTGAAAATAAGAATGTGTTCTTAACTGACTTGCCTAGTTAAATAAAGGTGTAAAATAAATTTTAAAAATCGTCCAAATCAGCGTCCAAACATACCGATTTCCGATTGTTATGAAAACTTGAAATCGGCCCTAATTAATCGGCCATTCCGATTCATCGGTTGACCTCTAGTTTATACAAACAGATTTACAATGCTACAATTCTGTTGAATAGCTGTTTATACAAACAGATTTACTATGCTACAATGCTGGCTCAAGTGATCTCAAATGTTATTTTTTGAACAGTGCACTTTAGCAGACATGGTCAGATACCAACTCGACAGTCCTCTTCTCTTTGTGTTCATAGCCACATGGTGGTCAATAAATCCCTTTCCTGCAGTGAAATTACCTAGTGGCCTTATGGGTGGAATGTTATTTTTTTTTTTTCTAATTTCAAATGAAGAAACGTTTTTTTCTATGTAAACAGTTTTTTTTTTCAGTCTTCTGTGATGTATATAAAGTGTAATATTGGGATGCAAACTCAATTGAACACACTTCAATTCTATATCTGACATGGTACAGGCGTCTTCTTTTTTTAAGCCCATAATCATGTGTGTGCGGTGTATACTTTCGTTTCAAAGTAGTTTTGTTTAAGATTACCAAGAAACACTCTGTTAGCCCACTTCAGTAATAAGGTTAATGACTGTATAATACAGAGTTCATTAACCCTAAAAACACTGCTATTATTAACCTTATAGGACACAGCTATCTAGGGTTAACCTTAATGCAGGGTTTATTAAACACAAAGAACACCATCACTTCTATTGTTCTCTGCTTGTAAACAAGCAACTTCTTGTCTGGAGAATGTTTCCTAATATGTTTCCAGTATTCAGACCCCTTGACTTTTTCCACATTTTGTTACGTTACAGCCTTATTCTAAAATGTATTAAATAAAAATACACAAAATACACCATAATGACAAAGGAAAAAAAGGTTTTTAGACATTTTGGCAAATGTATTAAAACAGAAATACCTTATTTACATAAGTATTCAGACCCTTTGCTATGAGACTCGAAATTGAGCTCAGGTGCATCCTGTTTCCATGGATAATCTTTGAGGTATTTCTACAACTTGATTGTAGTCCATCTGTGGTAAATTAAATTGATTGGACAGTATTAGGAAAGGCACACACCTATCTATATAAGGTCCCACAGTTGACAATGCATGTCATAGCAAAAACCAAGCGATGAGGTCGAATGAATTGTCCGTAGTGCTCCGAGACAGGATTGTGTCCAGGGTACAGATCTGGGGAAGGGTACCAAAATATACCTGCAGCATTGAAAATCGCCAAGAACACATTGACCTCCATCATTCTTAAATGAAAGAAGTTTGGAACCACCAAGACTCTTCCTAGAGCTGGCCGACCGTCCAAACTGAGCAGTCTGGGGAGAAGGGCCTTGGTCAGGGAGGTGACCAAGAACCTGATGGTCACTCTGACAGAGCTCCAGTTTCTCTTCTCAATACTGCCCCTGCTGCCATAAGAAGTTAAGGGTCTGAATACTTATACAAATGTGATAGTTTTTGACATTTTTAATACATTTGGAAAAATTTCTGTAAACCTGATTTACTTTATAATTATGGGGTATTGCGTGTAGATTGAGTAAAAAAAACATATATATTTTAGTATAAGGCTGTAACGTAACAAAATGTGCAAAAAGTAAATGGGTCTGAATACTTTCCAAATGTACTGTATGTCAGTAAGGATACAGTATCTGAGTACCATCTGAAATAATGTATACAACTAGTTTCCTTTGCTTTCAATGCTGTCACTTTATTGAGGGGTGTATTGGCCCTAAACCTAACCCTGAATATACAATCTAATGTGATTCAACAGAACAGGACATTGGAGACACCACTGAAATACAGCAACACTATACCTTACTGTTACACATCACAATAAAAGTCACATTCAAACAGATAGACACAGACAGTACAGTACTTTAGTTTACAGGACATTCAACAACATGTCCACATCTCATCTGACTCTGGGCTTTAGATCATTAGGGGCTAGTTCCCCGGACACAGATTACGCCTCGTCCTGGACTAAAAAGCATGCTCAATGGAGAATCAGGACCAGGCTTAATCTGTGTCCAGTAAACCGGCCCCCAATGATCATGTTTACAGCTCCTTGTTCTCACTCACATGAAAAAAATACTATAGTATACTATGGTATAAATATTGTAGTATTCAATGTAGTGTTTAGTATACGTATGTATGTGCTGTAGTATAGTGTAGTATTTACAGCTAACTAATAGTATACATTTTGTAGTAAAATAAACTGTAGTATAAACTATAGTAATTAATGTAGTGTTTTGCGGACTGTAGTATCCTGTAGTATTTACTGTAGTGTTTTGGAGAACATCACTGTAGTATTTATTATAGTGTTTTAGTTTTATTATCTTTGACATAGAAGTGGAGGATATCACCTTCAGGAAACCAATTGGAGAAATAGTAAAAGAGCACATTTCCATAACCTGTAGGTAGGTAGGTAGGACTGGGGTCTGACCGGCTAGTTCAGAGCTTCTGCTCTATTTATTCTATAACCTGGTACACAATATATGGTATATACACTATACAGTGCCTTGCGAAAGTATTCGGCCCCCTTGAACTTTGCGACCTTTTGCCACATTTCAGGCTTCAAACATAAAGATATAAAACTGTATTTTTTTGTGAAGAATCAACAACAAGTGGGACACAATCATGAAGTGGAACGACATTTATTGGATATTTCAAACTTTTTTAACAAATCAAAAACTGAAAAATTGGGCGTGCAAAATTATTCAGCCCCTTTACTTTCAGTGCAGCAAACTCTCTCCAGAAGTTCAGTGAGGATCTCTGAATGATCCAATGTTGACCTAAATGACTAATGATGATAAATACAATCCACCTGTGTGAAATATCCAATAAATGTTGTTCCACTTCATGATTGTGTCCCACTTGTTGTTGATTCTTCACAAAAAAATACAGTTTTATATCTTTATGTTTGAAGCCTGAAATGTGGCAAAAGGTCGCAAAGTTCAAGGGGGCCGAATACTTTCGCAAGGCACTGTATATACAAAGTATGAGGACACCCCTTCAAATTGGTGGATTCAGCTATTTCGGCCACATCCAGCTGAAATAATCAATTTAATAAGAAATATTATATAAATGTCTTAAAGCTAAAACATACCAAAATAATACATTATCTGATAAAATTGCATTAAAAAAGGGGCACAAGACAGGAATGTCCCCTCTCCAACCTCCTGTTTGCAATAGCAATTGAAACGCTTGCAGAAATAATTATACAGAACCCAAATGTAACAGGTATCAGTATTGGTGAACATGAATATAAACTAAACTTATTTGCAAATTATCTCCTGATATGGCTGACCAATATCGAAAACTCAGAATGCTCAAAAATCACAGGATATAATTATCGTGGGAAAAAATGATGGTAATAAGAAAAATAATAACTCACGATCTACAGCAATCCTTTATGTGGACCACAAAAAAATATGAAATACTTGGGATGCTTAACAAGTGACAACAAATATATAAAGTTAACATTATTCCATTACTCAAAAATATGAAAGCAGATCTAATTAAATGGAAACAATCTTCCCATAAATCTCACAGGCAGAATAAACCTCTTCAGAATGGCATAGATGTTAAATGGGCAAATAAAAGGAAAGTTTTACATCTTCAAGTCTGAGGGTGGTTTTAACCTTCCTGAGTCTGAGGGTGGTTTTAACCTTCCTGAGTCTGAGGGTGGTTTTAACCTTCCTGAGTCTGAGGGTGGTTTTAACCTTCCTGAGTCTGAGGGTGGTTTTAACCTTCCTGAGTCTGAGGGTGGTTTTAACCTTCCTGAGTCTGAGGGTGGTTTTAACCTTCCTGAGTCTGAGGGTGGTTTTAACCTTCCTGAGTCTGAGGGTGGTTTTAACCTTCCTGAGTCTGAGGGTGGTTTTAACCTTCCTGAGTCTGAGGGTGGTTTTAACCTTCCTGAGTCTGAGGGTGGTTTTAACCTTCCTGAGTTTGAGGGTGGTTTTAACCTTCCTGAGTCTGAGGGGGGTTTTAACCTTCCTAAGTCTGAGGATGGTTTTAACCTTCCTGAGTCTGGGGGTGGTTTTAACCTTCCTGAGTCTGGGGGTGGTTTTAACCTTCCTGAGTCTGAGGGGGGTTTTAACCTTGTATTGGACTGACTCGCCACCAAAGGCTTTTACTTGCGACATATAGTTAAATGCACTAAAGCGGAACAATGTGTACATAATGAAGATACACATGCTCATCCCCAGAATTTTTCCACTTGTCTATTTTCAAAGGATAAAGCTAAGAATATTAACAACTCAATAGTTAAAGGGGAATTTCACCCTGGGGGAATCTGGGTTTGGTTTCATCATGTCTGAGACATTTCTAGGACAGTGAGATGTGTTTCACACATAATAGCCCAGGAGGAAAGCAGGGCAGGGCGTTGCGCGCTGAACGATACACCCTATGACGGCTTCAGGTGTATTGATGGGGGCGAGATCTAACAATAAATGAAGTCCTGCTTAGTGGCATTTCACGATGGCTCTATGTTATATTGATTGCAATTCACATTTTTGTGGGTGTAGATATGGTTGTCCTTGTTCCATAGAGTCTTTCAGCGATGTTCCTATCGGCGGATTCATTGCTAAATATACAAGCAGACACAGTTTTTTCTGTCTCTGAAAGAATGCAACTTGTGTTAGGCCCAACATCAATGCCCAACATCACTAATGCTCTTGTGGCTGAATGGAAGTAAATTCTCGCAGCAATGTTCCAACATCTCGTGGAAAGCCTTCCCAGAATTGTGGAGGCTGTAATAGCAGCAAAGGGGGGACCAACTCCATATTAATGCCCATGATTTAGTAATGAGATGTTCGACGAGCAGGTGTCCACATACTTTTGGTCATATAGTGTACTTGGCATGTAGTTTTCAACTTCAACTTGTGGGTGGCACAAATTGGAATATGGGGAGGGGAATGGGCAGGGTATATGCAAATTAAATACTGTATTATTTACTATAGTTAAAAAAGGTAAACACACAATGGTCTCTGCCAATAAAACACACTGACAGCCACAGCCCCTAGAAGACAAACAGGGAAAGAGATCAAGACATCATTCTATTGCTACTAGTTCGGTACTGTGTCTTGACAGGGTTACCGGACCAGTGACAAATCAAAGTTTAGTTTGTCATATGGACGCCATACAGCCAAGTGTACAATGAAATGCTTAAATAATGTCGCCCTTTGGCAAGCGTCTGGGAGTTAAGATGGAAGGGCAAGGTGGACACTGACCTCAATGGGCAAAAACTGGGTCCATCAATGTGGTTTCCATGTCATTTCAACACAAAAAATAAATTTGATAGCGTTGAATAAATGTGGAAAACAAATCAACTTTGAGAGCATTTCCTCATATTTTCACCTAACTTTTAGCCTAAATCACATGACATGGTGAATTTGTTTCTTGATTTCACGTTGAATTTACGTTTACAACTTAACCAAATGTAAATCAAAACAAGACGTTGAACTGACATCTGTGCCCAGTAGGATAGACAGGGTTAGAGGTTAGGGGTTAGGGTTATTAGGGTCATAGGTTTTAGGTACACTTGCTCATGCACATCAGCAGCTCCATGCGCAGGGCAATGCGGGTGTGCCAACCCAGAGGGAGGAGCCTAACATAGCGGGCCACAATAGGAGGACGTAGCAGGTTCTGAACGGACGACGAGCGGTCCGAGTTCCCATAGAACACCTGCGGGAACAGAGACACGACATTAGCCAGTCGATAACATGCCCATCTGACATCAACCAATCAGCTGACTAACAGCCTATAGACTATAGAGAAGGATATGCAAGCGAGATGGGCTGAATCCCAAATGGCACCCAATGTAGTGCACCACTTTTCCAGAGCCCATAGAGCTCTGGTCAAAACTACTCCATTAGATAGGAAATAGAGTGCCATTTTAGAACACAGAGCCTAAGAGGAACTGACAATTGTCCCCTTGTGATTTAGTAGTATTACTAGTAGCATAATCCAGAATGCCTAGCCTGCATACTGACCCTGTTGTTGGTCCTACTGCACACTGACCCTGTTGTTGGTCCTACTGCACACTGACACTGTTGTTGGTCCTACTGCACACTGACCCTGTTATTAGTCCTACTGCATAATGACCCTGTTGTTGGTCCTACTGCATACTGACCCTGTTGTTGGTCCTACTGCACACTGACCCTGTTGTTGGTCCTACTGCATACTGACCCTGTTGTTGGTCCTACTGTATACCTTCCCTGTTGTTGGTCCCAATTTATACTGACTGTTGTTGGTCCTAATTTATACTGACCCTGTTGTTGGTGCTACTGTATACTGACCCTGTTGCTGGTCCTACTGTATACTGACCCTGTTGTTGGTCCTACTGTATACTGACCCTGTTGTTTGTCCTACTGTATACTGACCCTGTTGTTGGTCCTACTGTATACTGGCCCTGTTGTTGGTCCTACTGTATACTGACCCTGTTGTTGCCAGTCTGGTCCTTGTAGTAGATCCAGTTTAGGTTCTGATCGGTGCGGTACTGGACGCTGTACTTAGTCAGCCACTCATCAGCATCACAGCGACCCTGCGTCAGGATACCTGAGACCACACCCACATCCTGCAGGTCAATCTGGATCCACTGGCTGTTGTCCTGGAACTTAGACAGCCATGCACACCTGGAAAGGAGGAGGAACATACATGTTAATTAGGGCTGTCAAAGTTAACGCTGTTAATTTATTTAGATTTTTTTTTTCACATCTCCATTGTATTAGGTTGTATGATAGAACCCTCAAACTAAACTCTGGTCCTCTTATCTAGTTCCACTGCATTCTTTCATTGTTCCCCTTTAATCAGGGACTGATTTAGACCTGGTACATCAGGTGGGTGAAATTCATTATCAGGTAGAACAGAGAACCAGCAGGCTCTGGAACCCGTAGTGTAAAAGTTGAATATCCCTGCGATAGATAAAACATTGTGTCAACAATTGTCTCAACGATTTTCATTTAGGGAAACTCAACGTTTGAATTACAGTTTACAATATTTCTCACAAAATGTTTACTTCAACGTTCTGCAACATTGTAATTAGATTTCAGTTTCAGTTCCATGTGTCAAACTATTTTTTCAGTTATATTAAAACCAGGTAAATCTGGAGAGTCCCTGCTGATTACGGACCCATTAGTTTAATAAATTGTGAAAACAAAATAATAACAAAGCTCATATGTAATAGAATGGCAAAATTATTAAGACTTGATACATACAGTATCATTCAAACAGGGTTTATGAATTACTTACAAACAAATATAATAACATATTTTAGTTTAATATCAATATGCAAAAAACAAAATATATAGATTGATCAATAATGGCTATTCATGCCGAAAAGACTTATGACCGTCATGAATGGTGTTTTCTATTTGGAAGCTTTCAACTTTCCAGCTGAAATAATGTATTTAATAAAAAATATTATATACAGTTGAAGATGGAAGTTAACATACACCTTAGCCAAATACATTTAAACTCAGTTTCACAATTCCTGACATTTAGTCCTACAAAGAAAATCCTTTCTTAGGTCAGTTAGGATCACCACTTTATTTCAAGAATGTGAAATGTCAGGATAATAGTAGAGATAATTATTTATTTCAGATTTAATTTAGTTCATCACATTCCCAGTGGGTCAGAAGTTTATATGCACTCAATTAGTATTTGGTAGCATTACCTTTATATTGTTTAACTTGTGTCAAACGTATTGGGTAGCCTTCCACAATAAGTTGGGTGAATTTTGGCCCATTCCTCCTGACAGAGCTGGTGTAACTGAGTCAGGTTTGTAGGACTCCTTGCTCGCACACATTTTTTTTCAGTTCTGCCCACAAATGTTTTGGAGCAGTGGCTTCTTCCTTGCTGAGCGCCCTTTCAGGTTATGTCGATATAGGACTTGTTTTACTGTGGATATAGATACTTTTGTACCTGTTGCTTCCAGCATCTTCACAAGGTCCTTTGCTGTTGTTCTGGGATTGATTTGTACTTTTTGCACCAAAGTACGTTCATCTCTAGGAGACAGAACGCGTCTCCTTCCTGAGCGGTATGATGGCTGCGTGGTCCCATGGTGTTTATACTTGCGTACTACTGTTTGTACAGATGAACGTGGTACCTTCAGGCATTTGGAAATTGCTCCCAAGGATGAACCAGACTTGTGGAGGTCTACAATGTTTCTTCTGAGGTCTTGGCTGATTTCTTTTGATTTTCCCATGATCTCAAGCAAAGAGGCACTGTGTTTGAAGGTAGGCCTTGAAATACATCCACAGGTACACCTCCAATTGACTCAAATTATGTAAATTAACCTATCAGAAGCTTCTAAAGCCATGACATAATTTTCTGGAGTTTTCCAAGCTGTTTAAAGGCACAGTCAACTTAGTGTATGTCAAATTCTGACTCACTGGAATTGTGATACAGTGAATTATAAGTGAAATAATCTGTCTGTAAACAATTGTTGGAACAATTACTTGTGTCATGAACAAAGTAGATGTCCTAACCGTCTTGCCAAAACTGTAGTTTGTTAACAAGAAATTTGTGGAGTGGTTGAAAAATGAGTTTTAATGACTCCAACCTAAGTGTATGTAAACTTCCAACTTCGACTGTAGAGAACAACGTGCTTGACGTGCTTTGACTTCAACTATACATGTCCTAAAGCTAAAATATACACAAATAATATATTATCTAAAAAAAGGGGCACAAGACAGGGATGTTCCCTCTCCCCCTCCTGTTTGCACTAGCAATTGAACCGCCTGCAGAAATAATTAGCCAAACGTAACAGGTATTAGTAAACATGATGTCACGTCTTCTCCTGCTCCTCCCTTCCGGCATTTGATGTCGCCGGTTAAACTAACCACCGGTCCTGGCAACCATCATTATGCACACCTAGCAGCAATCATTACGCGCACCTTTGCTTCATCATGAGGCACACCTGGACTCCATTACCGCACTCATTACCTCCCCTTTCTCTGGCACTCCCTTAGGTTCATTCCCCAGGCAGTATTGTTTCTGTGTTTCATGTCAAGAAGCTACTCCTATGTTGTATTAAACTTATCACCTGCACCTGCTTCTCGACTCCCAGTGTCTACGTTACAGAGTACTGCCTCAACAAATGGAAGCAACAGGAAATCAGAACATCTCCCAGACGGTCGACGAGCAGAGATACCTACTTCGTCAACACCACGACCAGCTGGTGCAACTGGGGACGGCTATGGAAGAGGTTCTTTGCAGTGCTCAATGTCTCAAACATACCCAAGAGGCGTTGCCTTCAGCAGAGGATAGTCTACCACCAGTCTATCCAGAGAGCCAGCACACCAGCCCATTCAGCAACCCACTCAGGTCAGCGATTCCCGTTTGTCCCTCCTTGATAAATATGACGGCCACACACTTCCCAGCGGCTGAGTGAAGCAGAAGGAAACAGCTTGGGCTCTGTCTCTATTGTGGTCAAGGAGGGCACCATCTCTAGCAGTGTCCGGTACGTCCCAACTCGGGATCCAGGAGAGCAAGAGGGTGTGAGTATCCCCTCTTCATCACTTTCTGCCAAACACTTTTTGGTGTTGATCACACTAGTTGACTGTCCCTCATGTATCTACAGCGTTAGTGGATTCCGGTGCCACGGGAACTTTATAGACCAGACCCTTGCCTCCTCTCTTAACATCACCTCAAAAACCAGCTCACAATAACATCCTCAACCTCCCTTGGCTTCAACGCCATAACTCCACCATCTCATGGTCAAGGATTAAAATCACGGACTGACCACCCGAATGCTGGAGGACCTGCTTTCCTGTCCTCTGTGGTTCCACGTCGGTTGAGAGTCCTGTGGTTTCCCTTCAGCCCAGGCTGTTAGCCAGCCTGCCAGCATAGTGGAGTCTGCCACTAGCACAGTCAGTGTAGTCAGCTCAGCTATCACCATTGAGACCGTGTCTGTGCCTCGACCTAGGTTGGGCAAAAATAAACATGGCAGTGTTCGCCTTAGCAATCTCACTAGGATAAAGACCTCCTCCATTCCTGTCATTATTGAAAAAGATCTTGATACCTCACATCTCAAAATAGGGCTACATAATGTTAGATCCCTTACTTCAAAGGCAATTATTGTCAATGAACTAATCACTGATCATAATCATGATGTGATTGGCCTGACTGAAACATGGCTTAAGCCTGATGAATTTACTGTGTTAAATGAGGCCTCACCTCCTGGCTACAATAATGACCATATCCCCCGTGCATCCCGCAAAGGCAGAGGTGTTGCTAACATTTACGATAGCAAATTTCAATTTACAAAAAAAAAATGACGTTTTTGTCTTTTGAGCTTCTCGTCATGAAATCTATGCAGCCTATTCAATCACTTTTATTAGCTACTGTTTACAGGCCTCCTGGGCCATATACAGCGTTCCTCATTGAGTTCCCTGAATTCCTATCGGACCTTGTAGTCATAGCAGATAATATTCTAATCTTTGGTGACTTTAATATTCAAATGGAAAAGTCCACAGACCCACTCCAAAAGGCTTTCGGAGCCATCATAGACTCAGTGGGTTTTGTCCAACATGTCTCTGGACCCACTCACTGTCACAGTCATACGCTGGACCTAGTTTTGTCCCATGGAATAAATGTTGTGGATCTTAATGTTTTTTCTCATAATCCTGGACTATCAGACCACCATTTTATTAAGTTTGCAATCGCAACAAATAATCTGCTCAAACCCCAACCAAGGAACATCAAAAGTCGTGCTATAAATTCACAGACAACACAAAGATTCCTTGATGACCTTCCAGATTCCCTCTGTCTACCCAAGGACGCCAGAGGACAAAAATAAGTTAACCACCTAACTGAGGAACTCAATTTAACCTTGCGCAATACCCTAGATGCAGTTGCACCCCTAAAAACTAAAAACATTTCTCATAAGAAACTAGCTCCCTGGTACACAGAAAATACCCGAGCTCTGAAGCAAGCTTCCAGAAAATTGGAACGGAAATGGCGCCACACCAAACTGGAAGTCTTCCGACTAGCTTGGAACCGTGCAGTACCGAAGAGCCCTTACTGCTGCTCGATCATCCTATTTTTCTAACTTAATTGAGGAAAATAAGAACAATCCGAAATTCCTTTTTGATACTGTCGCAAAGCTAACTAAAAAGCAGCATTCCCCAAGAGAGGATGGCTTTCACTTTAGCAGTGATAAATTCATGAACTTCTTGGAGGAAAATATCATGATTATTAGAAAGCAAATTACGGACTCCTCTTTAAATCTGCGTATTCCTTCAAAGCTCAGTTGTCCTGAGTCTGCACAACTCTGCCAGGACCTAGGATCAAGAGAGACGCTAAAGTGTTTTAGTACTATATCTCTTGACACAATGATGAAAACAATGATCATGGCCTCTAAACCTTCAAGCTGCATACTGGACCCTATTCCAACTAAACTACTGAAAGAGCTGCTTCCTGTGCTTGGCCCTCCTATGTTGAACATAATAAACGGCTCTCTATCCACCGGATGTGTACGCAACTGACTAAAAGTGGCAGTAATAAAGCCTCTCTTGAAACAGCCAAACCTTGACCCAGAAAATATAAAAAACTATCGGCCTATATCGAATCTTCCATTCCTCTCAAACATTTTAGAAAGGGCTGTTGTACAGCAACTCACTGACCTCCTGAATACAAACAATGTATACGAAATGCTTCAGTCTGGTTTTAGACTCCATCATAGCACTGAGACTGCACTTGTGAAGGTGGTAAATGACCTTTTAATGGCATCAGACCGAGGCTCTGCATCTGTCCTCGTGCACCTAAACCTTAGTGCTGCTTTTGATACCATCGATCACCACATTCTTTTGGAGAGATTGGAAACCCAAATTGGTCTAGACGGACAAGTTCTGGCCTGGTTTAGATCTTATCTGTCGGAAAGATATCAGTTTGTCTCTGTGAATGGTTTGTCCTCTGACAAATCAAGGATCCGTTTTAGGACCACTATTGTTTTCACTATATATTTTACCTCTTGGTGATGTCATTTGGAAACATAATGTTAACTTTCACTGCTATGCGGATGACACACAGCTGTACATTTCAATGAAACATGGTGAAGCCCCAAAATTGCCCTCGCTGGAAGCCTGTGTTTCAGACATAAGGAAGTGGATGGCTGCAAATGTTCTACTTTCAAACTCGGACAAAACAGAGATGCTTGTTCTAGGTCCCAAGAAACAAAGAGATCTTCTGTTGAATCTGACAATTAATCTTGATGGTTGTACAGTCATCTCAAATAAAACTGTGAAGGACCTTGGCGTTACTCTGGACCCTGATCTCTCTTTTGACGAACATATCAAGACTGTTTCAAGGACAGCTTTTTTCCATCTATGTAACATTGCAAAAATCAGAAACTTTCTGTCTAAAAATGATGGAGGAAAAATGAATCCATGCTTTTGTGACCTCTAGGTTAGACTACTGCAATGCTCTACTTTCCGGCTACCCAGATAAAACACTAAATAAACTTCAGTTAGTGCTAAACACGGCTGCTAGAATATTGACTAGAACCAAAACATTTTTATCATATTACTCCAGTGCTAGCCTCTCTACACTGGCTTCCTGGGACATGGCTGATTTCAAGGCTTTACTGCTAACCTACAAAGCATTACATTGGCTTGCTCTTACCTATCTTTCCGATTTGGTCCTGCCGTACATACCTACACCAACACTATGGTCACAAGATGCAGTTCTCCTAACTGTCCCTATAATTTCTAAGCAAACAGCTGGAGGCAGGGATTTCTCCTATAGCGCTCCATTTTTATGGTCTACCTATCCATGTGAGAGATGCAGACTTGGTCTCAACCTTTAAAGTCTTTATTGAAGACTCATCTCTTCAGTAGGTCCTATGATTGAGTGTAGTTTGGCCCAGGAGTGTGAAGGTGAACGGAAAGGCACTGGAGCAACGAACCGCCCTTGCTGTCTCTGCCTGGCCGGTTTCCCTCTCTCCACTGAGATTCTCTGCCTCAAACCATATTACGGGGGGCTGAGTCTCTGGCTTACAGGTGCTCTTCCATGCCATCCCTAGGAGGGGTGCGCCACTTGAGTGGGTTGAGTCACTGACGTGATCTTCCTGTCCGGGTTGGCGCCCCCCCCTCAGGTTGTGCCATGGCGGAGATCTTCATGGGCTATACCCGGCCATGTCTCAGGATAGTAAGTTGGTGGTTGAAGGTATCCCTCTAGTGGTGTGGGGGCTGTGCTTTGGCAAAGGGGATGGGGTTATATCCTGCCTGTTTGGCACTGTCCGGGGGTATCATTGGATGGGGCCACAGTGGCTCCCGACCCCTCCTGTCTCATCCTCCAGTATTTATGCTGCAGTAGTTGATGTGTCGGGGGGCTAGGAAGAGTCTGTTTTATCTGGAGTATTTCTCCTGTCTTATCCGGTGTCCTGTGTCAATTTAAGTATGCTCTCTCTAATTCTCTCTCTCTCTCAGAGGACCTGAGCCCTAGGACCATGCCTCAGGACTACACGGCCTGATGACTCCTTGATGTCCCCAGTCCACCTGGCCGTGCTGCTGCTCCAGTTTCAACTGTTCTGCCTGCGGCTATGGAACCCTGACCTGTTCACCAGACGTGCCAACTGTCCCAGACCTGCTGTTTTCAACTCTCTAGAGACAGCAGGAGCGGTAGAGATACTCTGAATGATTGGCTATGAAAAGCCAACCGACATTTACTCCTGAGGTGCTGACTTGCTGCACCTGTTGCACCCTCGACAACCACTGTGGTTATTATTATTTGACCCTGATTGTCATTTATGAACATTTGAACAACTTGGTCATGTTCTGTTATAATCTCCACCCGGCACAGCCAGAAGAGGGCTGGCCACCCCTCATAGCCTGGTTCCTCTCTAGGTTTCTTCCTAGGTTCTGGCCTTTCTAAGGAGTTATTCCCAGCCACCGTGCTTCTTCACCTGCATTGCTTGCTGTTTGGGATTTTAAGCTGGGTTTCTGTACAGCACTTTGAGATATCAGCTGATGTAAGTAGGAATTTATAAATACATTTGATTTGAAATTTGATGAGAGCTTGTTATTCTGGCACCACCCGGCCAGGTCTCTGACCTCCTCCCTATAGGCTGTCTCGTCGTTGTCGGTGATCAGGCCTACCACTGTTGTATCGTCTGCAAACTTAATGATGGTGTATGAGTCATGCCTGGTCATGCAGTCGTGAGTGAACAGGGACTACAAGAGGGGACTGAGCACGTACCCCTGGGTGGTTCCAGTGTTGAGGATCAGTGTGGCAGATGTGTTGCTACCTAATCTCACCACCTGGGGGTGGCCCGTAAGGAAGTCCAGGATCCAGTTGCAGATGGAGGTGTTTAGTCCCAGGATCCTTAGCTTAGTGATGAGCTTTGAGGGTAATATGGTGCTGAATGCTGAGCTGTAGTCAATGAACAGCATTCTCGCATAGGTGTTCCTTTTGTCCAGGTGGGAAAGGGCAGTGTGGAGTGTAATAGAGATTGCATCTGTGGATCTGTTTGACCGGTATGCAAATTGGAGTGGTCTAGGTTTTCTGGGATAATGGTGTTGATGTGAGCCATTACCAGCCTTTCAAAGCACTTCATGGCTACATACGTGAGTGCTACGGGTCTGTAGTCATTTAGGAAGGTTGCCTTAGTGGTATTGGTATTGTTGGTATTACAGACTCAATCATGGACAAGTTGAAAATGTCAGTAAAGACACCTGCCAGTTGGTCAGCACATGCCCGGAGCACACGTCCTGGTAATCCGTCTGGCCCAGCAGCCTTGTGCATGTTGACATGTTTCAAGGTCTTACTCACGTCGGCTACGGAGAGCGTGATCGCACTGTCGTCCGGAACAGCTGATGCTCTCATGCACGCCTCAGTGCAACTTGCCTCAAAGCGAGCATAGAAGTGCTTTTGCTCATCTGGTAGGCTCGTGTCACTGGGAAGCTCGCGGCTGTGCTTCCCTTTGTAGTCTGTAATAGTTTGCAAGCCCGGCCACATAAGACGAGCTTCGGAGCCGGTGTAGAATGATTCGTCGCAGGGCATGTATGTACAGTCACTGTGGGGACGACATCCTCAATGCACTTATTGATAAAGCCAGTGACTTATGTAGTGTACTCCTTCCTCAATGCCATCGGAAGAATCCCGGAACATGTTCCAGTCTGTGATAGCAAAACAGTCCTGTAGTTTAGCATCTGTTTCATCTGACCACTTTTATATAGACTGAGTCATTGGTGCTTCCTGCTTTCATTTTCGCTTGTAAGCAGGAATCAGGAGGATAGAGTTGTGGTCAGTTTTACCAAATGGAGGGCGAGTTAGAGCTTTGTACACGTCTCTGTGTTTGGAGTACAGGTGATCTAGAATTGTTTTCCCTCTGGTTGCCCATTTAACATGTTGATAGAAATTTGGTAGAACTGATTTAAGTTTCCCTGCATTAAAGTCTCAGGCCACTAGGAGTGCCGCCTCTGGGTGAGTGTTTTCCTGTTTGCTTATTTCTTTATACAGCTGACTGAGTGCGGTCTTAGTGCCGGCATCTGTCTGTGGTGGTAAATAAACGGCCACGAAAAGTATAGCTGAAAACTCTCTAGGCAAGTAGTGTGGCCTGCAGTTTATCACAATATACTCTACTTCAGCCAAGTAAAATCTAGAGACTTCCTAGATTTCGTGCACCAGCTGTTGTTTACAAATATGCACAGACCGTCCCCCCTCGTCTTACCGGAGTGTGCTGTACTATCTTGCCAGTGCAGCGTATATCCCGCTAGCTGAATATCCATGTTATTATTCAGCCACGATTCCGTGAAACATAAGGTACAGCTTTTGATGTCCCGTTGGTAGGATATTCGTGATTGTACCTCGTCCAGGTTATTGTCCAATGATTGCACGTTGGCGAATAATATTGACAGTAACGGCAGATTTCCCACTCGCCTTCTGCGGGTCCTCAAGAGGCATCCAGCTCTGTGTCCTCTATACCTGCGTCTCCTCCTCTTGCAAATAACGGGGATGTTTGCCATGTCGGGTGTTTGGAGAATGTCCTTGTTTTATTACTACCGAATTACTTATATTATGCAGACCAGTTATCTTGCAACTGTCTGCAACCACAGTGAAATCTCCAACTGAAAATTGTTACTTTGTTTCAGGGGCCTACAGTATGGATCAGATATTGGCTGGAACTGGAACACACTGTCGTACAAGTTGATCGAAAGCAACTCAAACGTGCTCATGTCTGTATGCAGGCCATGGAAGAACTGGGACATTTTCAGCTTCCAGGAATTGTGTAGAGATGCTTGCTACATGGGGCTATACATTATCATGCTGAAACATGAGGTGATGGCGGCAGAAGAATGGCACATCAAATGGCCTCAGGATCTCGTCACGGTATCTCTGTGCATTGAAATTGCCATCAATAAAAAGCAATCGGGTTCGTTGTCCATAGCTTATGCCTGCCCATACCATAACCCCACCGCCACCAAGGTGCACTCAGACACATAATGCAATACTGTCTGCCATCTGTCCGGTACATTTGAAACCGGGATTCATCAGTGAAGAGCACACTTCTCCAGCATGCCAGTGGCCATCAAAGGTGAGCATTTGCCCACTGAAGTCAGTTACGATGCCAAACTGCAGTCAGGTCAAGACCCTGGTGAGGACGATGAGCATGCAGGTGTGCTTCCCGGATACTTTTTCTGACCGTTAGTGCAGAAATTATTTGGTTGTTAAATCCCACAGTTTCATCAACTGTCTGGGTGGCTCATCTCAGACCATCCTGCAGGCGAAGAAGCCAGATGTGGAGGTCCTGGGCTGGCATGGTTACACGTGGTCTGCGTTTGCGATGCCTGTTAGACGTACTGCAAAATTCTCTAAAACGACATTGAAGTTGGCTTAAGGTAGAGAAAAGAACATTAAATTCTCTGGCAACAGCTCTGGTGGACATTCGCACTGTCAGCATGCCAATTGCAGTCCCTCAAAACTTGAGACATCTATGGCTTTGTGTTGTGTGACAAAACTGCACATTTTAGTGGCCATTTATTGTCTCCAGCACAAGGTGCTCTTGTATAATGATCATGCTGTTCAATCAGCTTCTTGATATTCCACACCTGTCAGGTGGATGGATTATCTTGGCAAAGGAGAAATGCTCACTAACAGGGATGTAAACAAATTTGTGCACAACATTTGAGAGAAATATATTTTTGGGAAAATTTCTGGGACATTTTATTTCAGCTCAAGATCCCCCTACCCCTAACAGCTGTATGATATTTAACATGTTGTAGAACATGGACCAGTATCCTAGATCTAATACCTGTATGATATTTAACATGTTGTAGAACATGGACCAGTATCCTAGACTAGATCTAAAAGCTGTATGATATTTAACATGATGTAGAACACGGATCAGTATCCTAGAACTAACAGCTGTATTATATTTAACAAGATGTAGAACATGGATCAGTATCCTAGACTAGATCTAATAGCTGTTTTATATTTAACATGATGTAGAACACGGATCAGTATCCTAGCTGCATTATATTTGACATGAATTCTGACCTTGCTGAAATGTTGTTTTTGTCTTGGAATAGAGTTGTCTTGGAATAGGGTTTTCTTCCTGAATATAATCAAATAATTTATAACTACAACCCAATATGATGTTTTTTAAATTGAAACCTCTTAAATTAGGGTCAAATTTGAATAATTATTATTTTTTTGATTAATCTTTATTAACTACAGAAAATCATACAAATAATTTAATAACTTGAATAACTTCAGATAATCGTATGATTTTCTGAAGTTAATCAAGATTAATCATATGATTTATCTAGATGAATTATTTAAATCTATTGACAACCCTAGTTCTAATATACAACCTGGGGTGTATACTATAAAGCAGGATCAATGAAATAGCGAGCTAACTTTTTGGTTGTTTTTTGGTTTTGGTTGTTGAGTCCATTAGACCATGCCCATTTTAAGCTGGTCTTTCTAATACAGATATATATAATATAGATATGTAGACAAGTTAGCTGGCTACCTCATTGATCCTGCTTGTAGTTTACGCCCCTGGAGAAGAGAGAGGGTCATACACATTGATCCTGCTTGTAGTTTACACCCCTGGAGAGGAGAGAGGGTCATACACATTGATCCTGCTTGTAGTTTACCACACTGGAGAGGAGAGAGGGTCATACACATTGATCCTGCTTGTAGTTTACGCCCCTGGAGAGGAGAGAGGGTCATACACATTGATCCTGCTTGTAGTTTACCACACTGGAGAGGAGAGAGGGTCATACACATTGATCCTGCTTGTAGTTTACCACACTGGAGAGGAGAGAGGGTCATACACATTGATCCTGCTTGTAGTTTACCACACTGGAGAGGAGAGAGGGTCATACACATTGATCCTGCTTGTAGTTTACCACACTGGAGAGGAGAGAGGGTCATACACATTGATCCTGCTTGTAGTTTACGCCCCTGGAGAGGAGAGAGGGTCATACACATTGATCCTGCTTGTAGTTTACACCCCTGGAAAAGGAGAGAGGGTCATACACATTGATCCTGCTTGTAGTTTACGCCCCTGGAGAGGAGAGAGGGTCATACACATTGATCCTGCTTGTAGTTTACGCCCCTGGAGAGGAGAGAGGGTCATACACATTGATCCTGCTTGTAGTTTACCACACTGGAGAGGAGAGAGGGTCATACACATTGATCCTGCTTGTAGTTTACGCCCCTGGAGAGGAGAGAGGGTCATACACATTGATCCTGCTTGTAGTTTACACCCCTGGAAAAGGAGAGAGGGTCATACACATTGATCCTGCTTGTAGTTTATTCCCCTGAAGAGGAGAGAGGGTCATACACATTGATCCTGCTTGTAGTTTACCACACTGGAGAGGAGAGAGGGTCATACACATTGATCCTGCTTGTAGTTTACGCCCCTGGAGAGGAGAGAGGGTCATACACATTGATCCTGCTTGTAGTTTACGCCCCTGGAGAGGAGAGAGGGTCATACACATTGATCCTGCTTGTAGTTTACACCCCTGGAAAAGGAGAGAGGGTCATACACATTGATCCTGCTTGTAGTTTACACCCCTGGAAAAGGAGAGAGGGTCATACACATTGATCCTGCTTGTAGTTTACGCCCCTGGAGAGGAGAGAGGGTCATACACATTGATCCTGCTTGTAGTTTACACCCCTGGAAAAGGAGAGAGGGTCATACACATTGATCCTGCTTGTAGTTTACGCCCCTGGAGAGGAGAGAGGGTCATACACATTGATCCTGCTTGTAGTTTACGCCCCTGGAGAGGAGAGAGGGTCATACACATTGATCCTGCTTGTAGTTTACCACACTGGAGAGGAGAGAGGGTCATACACATTGATCCTGCTTGTAGTTTACGCCCCTGGAGAGGAGAGAGGGTCATACACATTGATCCTGCTTGTAGTTTACACCCCTGGAAAAGGAGAGAGGGTCATACACATTGATCCTGCTTGTAGTTTACGCCCCTGAAGAGGAGAGAGGGTCATACACATTGATCCTGCTTGTAGTTTACCACACTGGAGAGGAGAGAGGGTCATACACATTGATCCTGCTTGTAGTTTACGCCCCTGGAGAGGAGAGAGGGTCATACACATTGATCCTGCTTGTAGTTTACGCCCCTGGAGAGGAGAGAGGGTCATACACATTGATCCTGCTTGTAGTTTACACCCCTGGAAAAGGAGAGAGGGTCATACACATTGATCCTGCTTGTAGTTTACACCCCTGGAAAAGAAGAGAGGGTCATACACATTGATCCTGCTTGTAGTTTACGCCCCTGGAGAGGAGAGAGGGTCATACACATTGATCCTGCTTGTAGTTTACGCCCCTGGAGAGGAGAGAGGGTCATACACATTGATCCTGCTTGTAGTTTACGCCCCTGGAGAGGAGAGAGGGTCATACACATTGATCCTGCTTGTAGTTTACACCCCTGGAAAAGGAGAGAGGGTCATACACATTGATCCTGCTTGTAGTTTACGCCCCTGGAGAGGAGAGAGGGTCATACACATTGATCCTGCTTGTAGTTTACGCCCCTGGAGAGGAGAGAGGGTCATACACATTGATCCTGCTTGTAGTTTACACCCCTGGAGAGGAGAGAGGGTCATACACACTGTGATGCATACACCTGATTTAGGACAGGAGACCAACATACACATTATAATACAGACAGATAGGACATGAGTATAGACAGCAGCACTGACCCGAAGCCCTGGCTGTTGAGTCGTGCCCTGTTGGAGGTCCAGGACGAATACCAGCCGCTGTACTCTTCCTGGTTAGAACAGCTAATCTGGTCCGGTGCCACTGAACCAGCCTCGAACCCCAGGGGCTTGTGATAGAGACACTCTGTGGAGCACAGGCACACTGTTTAACAACTCATCTATCAAGTCATAAAGTGCTATGGCACATTGCAGAAGAGTCTATTTTCAACATAACATTTTTCACAATCTCATTTGTATTCTCACAGTTGGAGTGGTACAAATCAGAGCACGGTATCTAAATTGTAATCTGGTTATGAAACGTTAAAATGTCAGGGCTCCTAGTGTTGCGTAACACTCCATCAAACCCCTGATGCTATCCTAGCGTGACACAGAGAGACAATCTGGGAAGTTGATCAACGGCAAATGTTTACAGAGATTTACAGATGTTTGAGATTCTGTGTAAATCTCCTCCTGGGGTTTGTCTCTGCCAGTCTGCCAGTCTGTTCATGTTGGATGTAAAGTATTGTGGCTCACATCATGCTCTCTGTGCATGTATATGTTGGCTGGACATCAATCTGGTACATTTAGCTGAATGCACAGTGGTCGTTCTTCAACTACAGGACACATTGCCACATTGTCACCTTCACCATGTAAGGGTCCTTCATACCACTGAGCTCAGTGTAATATGAGTGATTTTGTTTTTTTAGGGTGTAGATCAGATTTAATATTGCACATAGATTGTGGCTTCTATCAATGTCTGCATCATTTCCAATCTCCCTTATATATTTTATATATACATACAGTACCAGTCAAAAGTTTGGACACACCTACTCTTGCAATTGTTTTTCTTTATTTTTACTATTTTCTACATTGTTGAATAATAGTGAAGACATCAACACTATGAAATAACACATATGGAATCATGTAGTAACCAAAAAAGTGTTAAACAAATCAAAATATGTTATATTTGAGATTATTCAAAGTAGCCACCCTTTGCCTTGATGACAGCTTTGCACACTCTTGGCATTCTCTCAACCAGCTTCATGAGGTAGTCGCCTGGAATGCAATTCAATTAGCAGGTGAGTCTTGTTAAAAGTACATTTGTGGAATTTCTTTCCTTCTTAATTGAGCCAATCAGTTTTGTTGTGACAAAGCAGGGTTGGTATATAAGAGATATCCCTATTTGGTAAAACACCAAGTCCATATTATGGCAAGAACAGCTCCATTAAGCAAAGAGAGTCCATCATTGTTTTAAGACATGAAGGTCAGTCAACCCAGACATTTCAAGAACTTTTAAAGTTTCTTCAAGTGCAGTCGCAGTCACTGGCTGTCATGAGGACAGCCACAGGAAAGGAAGACCCAGAGTTCTCTGCTGCAGAGGATAATGTGGTAAACTGTGGGGTGTTGGGTTGAGCCTCCAGAGATTGACACAGAGACAGGGAGGCTTTAGTCCGAAAAACAACTTTACTAAGACAGAAAATAAATATATCAAAGAAATAACTTAGGTTTTGCTCGGTCTTCCTTCTCTCTCTTGACTGGTGTCCGTCTCTCTCCCTTCTCTCTCTTGACTGGTGTCCGTCTCTCTCCCTTCTCTCTCTTGACTGGTGTCCGTCTCTCTCCCTTCTCTCTCTTGACTGGTGTCCGTCTCTCTCCCTTCTCTCTCTCCCTTCTCTCTCTTGACTAGTGTCCGTCTCTCTCCCTTCTCTCTCTTGACTGGTGTCCGTCTCTCTCCCTTCTCTCTCTTGACTGGTGTCCGTCTCTCTCCCTTCTCTCTCTTGACTGGTGTCCGTCTCTCTCCCCCTTCTCTCTCTTGACTAGTGTACGTCTCTCTCCCTTCTCTCTCTTGACTGGTGTCCGTCTCTCTCCCTTCTCTCTCTTGACTGGTGTCCGTCTCTCTCCCTTCTCTCTCTTGACTGGTGTCCGTCTCTCTCCCGTCTCTCTCTTGACTGGTGTCCGTCTCTCTCCCTTCTCTCTCTTGACTGGTGTCCGTCTCTCTCCCTTCTCTCTCTTGACTGGTGTCCGTCTCTCTCCCTTCTCTCTCTCTCTTCTCTCTCTTGACTGGTGTCCGTCTCTCTCCCTTCTCTCTCTTGACTGGTGTCCGTCTCTCTCCCTTCTCTCTCTTGACTGGTGTCCGTCTCTCTCCCTTCTCTCTCTTGACTGGTGTCCATCTCTCTCCCTTCTCTCTCTTAACTGGTGTCCGTCTCTCTCCCTTCTCTCTCTCCCTTCTCTCTCTTGACTGGTGTCCGTCTCTCTCCCTTCTCTCTCTTGACTGGTGTCCGTCTCTCTCCCTTCTCTCTCTCCCTTCTCTCTCTTGACTGGTGTCCGTCTCTCTCACTTCTCTCTCTTAACTGGTGTCCGTCTCTCTCCCTTCTCTCTCTCCCTTCTCTCTCTTGACTGGTGTCCGTCTCTCTCCCTTCTCTCTCTTGACTGGTGTCCGTCTCTCTCCCTTCTCTCTCTCCCTTCTCTCTCTTGACTGGTGTCCGTCTCTCTCCCTTCTCTCTCTTAACTGGTGTCCGTCTCTCTCCCTTCTCTCTCTCCCTTCTCTCTCTTGACTGGTGTCCGTCTATCTCCCTTCTCTCCCGTGGTGTGCCATCGTGCTCCTTTTATTTAGCCTCCATGGCTGGTTGGCACTTTCCTCTAATTACCTCCACTTAGATCTGTCCGTGTCGGGGGGTGCCCAGCTCCCGTAATCCCAGCAGAGGGAGCCAACGTCACCTCACATACCTCCCCTCTGCTTCACAGAGTTCAAGTAACAGACACATCTCAACATCAACTGTTCAGAGGAGACTGCGTGAACCAGGTCGAATTGCTGCAAAGAAACCAATACTAAAGGACACCAATAAGACGAAGAGACTTGCTTGGGCCAAGAAACACGAGCAATTGACATTAGACCTCTGTGTGTGTGTGTGTGTGATTGTTGAAAACAACTGAAAACTGTTTTCTGCCCCTCCCAAAAGATAGAATTTGTAGATAATTGGCCCTCTTTCTGGGACTCACCCACAAACAGGACCAAGCCTGACCTGCTGAGGAGTGACGGACTCCATCCTAGCTGGAGGGGTGCTCTCATTTTATCTACCAACATAGACAGGGCTCTAACTCCTCTAGCTCCACAATGAAATAGGGTGCAGGCCAGGCAGCAGGCTGTTAGCCAGCCTGCCAGCATAGTGGAGTCTGCCACTAGCACAGTCAGTGTAGTCAGCTCAGCTATCACCATTGAGACCGTGTCTGTGCCTCAACCTAGGTTGGGCAAAACTAAACATGGCGGTGTTCGCCTTAACAATCTCACTAGGATAAAGACCACCTCCATTCCTGTCATTATTGAAAGAGATCATGATACCTCACATCTCAAAATAGGGCTACTTAATGTTAGATCCCTTACTTCAAAGGCAATTATAGTCAATTAACTAATCACTGATCAAAATCTTGATGTGATTGGCCTGACTGAAACATGGCTTAAGCCTGATGAATTTACTGTGTTAAATGAGGCCTCACCTCCTGGCTACACTAGTGACCATATCCCCCGTGCATCCCGCAAAGGCGGAGGTGTTGCTAACATTTACGATAGCAAATTTCAATTTACAAAAAAAAAAATGACGTTTTCGTCTTTTGAGCTTCTAGTCATGAAATCTATGCAGCCTACTCAATCACTTTTTATAGCTACTGTTTACAGGCCTCCTGGGCCATATACAGCGTTCCTCACTGAGTTCCCTGTATTCCTATCGGACCTTGTAGTCATAGCAGATAATATTCTAATCTTTGGTGACTTTAATATTCACATGGAAAAGTCCACAGACCCACTCCAAAAGGCTTTCGGAGCCATCATCGACTCAGTGGGTTTTGTCCAACATGTCTCTGGACCCACTCACTGTCACAGTTATACGCTGGACCTAGTTTTGTCCCATGGAATAAATGTTGTGGATCTTAATGTTTTTCCTCATAATCCTGGACTATCGGACCACCATTTTATTACGTTTGCAATTGCAACAAATAATCTGCTCAGACCCCAACCAAGGAACATCAAAAGTCGTGCTATAAATTCACAGACAACACAAAGATTCCTTGATGTCCTTCCAGATTCCCTCTGTCTACCCAAGGATGCCAGAGGACAAAAATCAGTTAACCACCTAACTGAGGAACTCAATTTAACCTTGCGCAATACCCTAGATGCAGTTGCACCCCTAAAAATTAAAAACATTTCTCATAAGAAACTAGCTCCCTGGTACACAGAAAATACCCGAGCTCTGAAGCAAGCTTCCAGAAAATTGGAACGGAAATGGCGCCACACCAAACTGGAAGTCTTTCCGACTAGCTTGGAAAGACAGTACTGTGCAGTACCGAAGAGCCCTTACTGCTGCTCGATCATCCTATTTTTCTAACTTAATTGAGGAAAATAAGAACAATCCGAAATTCCTTTTTGATACTGTCGCAAAGCTAACTAAAAAGCAGCATTCCCCAAGAGAGGATGACTTTCACTTTAGCAGTGATAAATTCATGAACTTCTTTGAGGAAAAGATTATGATTATTAGAAAGCAAATTACGGACTCCTCTTTAAATCTGCGTATTCCTTCAAAGCTCAGTTGTCCTGAGTCTGCACAACTCTGCCAGGACCTAGGATCAAGAGAGACGCTCAAGTGTTTTAGTACTATATCTCTTGACACAATGATTAAAATAATCATGGCCTCTAAACCTTCAAGCTGCATACTGGACCCTATTCCAACTAAACTACTGAAAGAGCTGCTTCCTGTGCTTGGCCCTCCTATGTTGAACATAATAAACGGCTCTCTATCCACCGGATGTGTACCCAACTGACTAAAAGTGGCAGTAATAAAACCTCTCTTGAAACAGCCAAACCTTGACCCAGAAAATATAAAAAACTATCGGCCTATATCGAATCTTCCATTCCTCTCAAAAATTTTAGAAAAGGCTATTGTACAGCAACTCACTGCCTTCCTGAAGACAAACAATGTATACGAAATGCTTCAGTCTGGTTTTAGACCCCATCATAGCACTGAGACGGCACTTGTGAAGGTGGTAAATTACATTTTAATGGCATCGGACCGAGGCTCTGCATCTGTCCTCGTGCACCTAGACCTTAGTGCTGCTTTTGATACCATCGATCACCACATTCTTTTGGAGAGATTGGAAACCCAAATTGGTCTACACGGACAAGTTCTGGCCTGGTTTAGATCTAATCTGTCGGAAAGATATCAGTTTGTCTCTGTGAATGGTTTGTCCTCTGACAAATCAACTGTAAATTTCGGTGTTCCTCAAGGTTCCGTTTAGGACCACTATTGTTTTCACTATATATTTTACCTCTTGGGGATGTTATTCGAAAACATAATGTTAACTTTCACTGCTATGCGGATGACACACAGCTGTACATTTCAATGAAACATGGTGAAGCCCCAAAATTGCCCTCGCTAGAAGCATGTGTTTCAGACATATGGAAGTGGATGGCTGCAAACTTTCTACTTTTAAACTCGGACAAAACAGAGATGCTTGTTCTAGGTCCCAAGAAACAAAGAGATCTTCTGTTGAATCTGACAATTAATCTTAATGGTTGTACAGTCATCTCAAATAAAACTGTGAAGGACCTTGGCGTTACTCTGGACCCTGATCTCTCTTTTGAAGAACATATCAAGACTGTTTCAAGGACAGCTTTTTTCCATTTACGTAACATTGCAAAAATCAGAAACTTTCTGTCCAAAAATTATGCAGAAAAATTAATCCATGCTTTTGTCACTTCTAGGTTTGACTACTGCAATGCTCTACTTTCCGGCTACCCGGATAAAGCACTAAATAAACTTCAGTTAGTGCTAAATACGGCTGCTAGAATCCTGACTAGAACCCAAAAATTTGATCATATTACTCCAGTGCTAGCCTCTCTACACTGGCTTCCTGTCAAAGCAAGGGCTGATTTCAAGGTTTTACTGCTAACCTACAAAGCATTACATGGGCTTGCTCCTACCTATCTCTCTGATTTGGTCCTGCCGTACATACCTACACGTACGCTACGGTCACAAGACGCAGGCCTCCTAATTGTCCCTAGAATTTCTAAGCAAACAGCTGGAGGCAGGGCTTTCTCCTATAGAGCTCCATTTTTATGGAACGGTCTGCCTACCCATGTCAGAGACGCAAACTCGGTCTCAACCTTTAAGTCTTTACTGAAGACTCATCTCTTCAGTGGGTCATATGATTGAGTGTAGTCTGGCCCAGGAGTGGGAAGGTGAACGGAAAGGCTCTGGAGCAATGAACCACCCTTGCTGTCTCTGCCTGGCCGGTTCCCCTCTTTCCACTGGGATTCTGTGCCTCTAACCCTATTACAGGGGCTGAATCACTGGCTTACTGGGGCTCTCTCATGCCGTCCCTGGAGGGGGTGCGTCACCTGAGTGGGTTGATTCACTGATGTGGTCATCCTGTCTGGGTTGGCGCCCCCCCCCCCCCTTGGGTTGTGCCGTGGCGGAGGTCTTTGCGGGCTATAATCAGCCTTGTCTCAGGATGGTAAGTTGGCGGTTGAAGATATCCCTCTAGTGGTGTGGGGGCTGTGCTTTGGCAAAGTGGGTGGGGTTATATCCTTCCTGTTTGGCCCTGTCCGGGGGTGTCCTCGGATGGGGCCACAGTGTCTCCTGACCCCTCCTGTCTCAGCCTCCAGTATTTATGCTGCAGTAGTTTATGTGTCGGAGGGGCTAGGGGCAGTTTGTTATATCTGGAGTACTTCTCCTGTCCTATTCGGTGTCCTGTGTGAATCTAAGTGTGCGTTCTCTAATTCTCTCCTTCTCTCTTTCTTTCTCTCTCTCGGAGGACCTGAGCCCTAGGACCATGCCCCAGGACTACCTGACATGATGACTCCTTGCTGTCCCCAGTCCACCTGACCGTGCTGCTGCTCCAGTTTCAACTGTTCTGCCTTATTATTATTCGACCATGCTGGTCATTTATGAACATTTGAACATCTTGGCCATGTTCTGTTATAATCTCCACCCGGCACAGCCAGAAGAGGACCTGCCACCCCACATAGCCTGGTTCCTCTCTAGGTTTCTTCCTAGGTTTTGGCCTTTCTAGGGAGTTTTTCCTAGCCACCGTGCTTCTACACCTGCATTGCTTGCTGTTTGGGGTTTTAGGCTGGGTTTCTGTACAGCACTTTGAGATATCAGCTGATGTACGAAGGGCTATATAAATACATTTGATTTGATTTGATTTGATTGTGTGAGTGGTGGCAGTTGCAACCTGTTCCATAATCAAGCATCTACAAATACTCAACCCTGCCACTTCCACGCTGCCAGTTCGTAGCCCCTGTTCAGTCAGCCGTTTGTTCCCGCATAGATCTTGTTATCTTGTTGTGCCTGTTTTTCCCTAGCCCTGCGCTGCTTTTCTCTCTTCTACAGTTCTGTCCCCTCTGACTGGTTCCTGTGTCCAATCCCTCGTTACGTCAATCCTACTTCTCTGCCCTGGAACCCTGCTCTACTGCTTCATTGGATTCCGCTCCGGACCTGCTTAGCCTGCCCTTTCTCCACTTGCCCCAGCCTCAGCCCCAGTTCCTGGTTCCCTGCTACCCGCCCCAGCTCCCCCTGGCCTGCACCCCATCTCCCCCCGCTTTTCAATAAATACCTTAGTTACCTTATCCCTGTCTCCCCGTCTGAGTCTGCACTTGGGTTCACTTGCTTCGCCCCGCGTTACAATCAGACTGTTAAGTAGCCATCACTATCAGGGTACCACCCGGTTACTCAACCCTGCAACTTAAATGCTGCTGTCCTATATACATAAACATGGAATCACTGGTCACTTTAATAATGTTTACATACTGCTTTACTCATCTCATATGTATATACTGTATTCTATTCTACTGTATTGTCATGACTGTCTTGATCAGGTCAGGTTACAGAAGACCACAACCTTACAGATTATCTCTCACCCCCAACAGAGGAGGAGAGATCTAGGGGTCTGAAGATGTGGGGGTTTATGACCCCTCACGCCCATGGTAAATCTTAGGCCACAGACAACATTCCTTTGTCTTCTCACTATGGAGAACCAGCCTCAGAACATTAAACATGAAATAAAGGGACTTTGGAACAATGGTTTCCGTCAGCCACAATGGTGGTCATGACGATAGATGGAATATGAAAATGTATGTAATTTTTGTTTTGTTATTAAAGGTTAATAGATGACATTATTACGAAAACACTGTAACTTTAAGAGTTTTCCTAGCATATGCTTGATATTTATACATTGTACGTTGTGTGGAAAATGTCCAAATCAAAGAGAATGTTTTGGTAAAGATGAAATGTGAAGTTAGTTGTCTAAAATTGGATTTGAGTAAAATCTAGACATTGCCTCTTAACTTGGTACGCCCAGTTACTCCCACTTCTGACCCGAGGGTATAAGACATGTGAGTTAAGAATTAACATATCAGACTAAGTGACCCAAGCTGCAGCCATGGTCTAAAAAGTAAACAAACCCGAAACGCAACACAAGGTTTTTTCTACCCAAGCTACGGATGAGTAGTTGTGTCTAAGCGGGTGAATTCAAGCTGGACCACCTAGCCTCCACTCTCCATCGAATCGTGGTATCTACACTGTTTCATTCCTACGCTGTGAGCTCTGAGCTACAGAGCTGTCTGTCCTCAGAAGACCCCTTCCAGAGCAAGGGCGAGGGAACAGACCACTAAGCCAAAAGGACCCTGACATCGTGAGGACAACCAGAGAGTTGCGCCGGAGAAGAGCGTCATTGAGAAGCCTAAAAGGTCCACAAGGAGCTTCCCATCTGAGACCTCCCACACGTAATTACATCATTATATTCTGACCCATAAGAGCGGCAGTTTGCGCCTTAGTGTGTTGGCCCGTTATACTAAGTTCTAATCAATAGCCTAGACTGTTTTTGTGTATGTGTATATTTTATCATCATTTTAGCTTTCTAGTAAATAAATACTCAACTAAGATTGGTGAGACCCGGGTCCGAACTCATTGGTGAGACCCGGGTCTGTGCAGATTCCCAGATTATACGACGTTCAGAACGAGACTGTAGAGGAAACGGATTAATTAGCGACTGTTGTAAAATCGATATTCTGATATTCTTTGAGTTAATTTGGGAAATAGAAACTCAATAAAACTAATTTTCCCATGGTGCCCCAGGTTAATGAGTTAATAATTGCTTGATTCATTTAATCACACAATTAGAAACCTTTAATCATTTGATGAGCAACAGTCGTCACATTAACTAATACAACGTCACGACAGTATTTTAGTCAATGCCACTCCGACATTGCTCATCCTAATATTTATATATTTCTTAATTCCATTCTTTTACTTTTAGATTTGTGTGTATTGTTGTGAATTGTTAGATACTACTGCACTGTTGGAGCTAGGAACACAAGCATTTAGTTAGATATTACTGCACTGTTGGAGCTAGGAACACAAGCATTTAGTTAGATATTACTGCACTGTTGGAGCTAGGAACACAAGCATTTAGTTAAATATTACTGCACTGTTGGAGCTGAAAACACAAGCAGGCTCTGACCCCATGCTGGGTGGCTGAGAGGGAGGCTACTGGGAGCTCAACATCCAGGACAGGCTCTGAGGCTGAGAGGGAGGCTGCTGGGGGCTCAACATCCAGGACATGATCTGATCCCATGCTGGGAGGCTGAAATGGAGGCTGCTGGGGGCTCAACATACAAGACGGGTTCTGACCCCATGCTGGGAGGCTGAGAGGGAGGCTGCTGGAAGCTCAACATCCAGGACAGGCTCTGAACCCATGCTGGGAGGCTGAGAGGGAGGTGGCTGGGTACTCTGACCCCATGCTGGGAGGCTGAGAGGGAGGCTGCTGGGTTCTCTGACCCCATGCTGGGAGGCTGAGAGGCTGCTGGGTGCTCTGACCCCATGCTTGGAGGCTGAGAGGGAGGCTGCTGGGAGCTCAACATCCAGGACAGGCTCTGACCCCATGCTAGGAGGCTGAGAGGAAGGCTGCCGGGAGCTCAACATCCAGGACAGACTCTGACCCCATGCTAGGGGGCTGCTGGGTGCTCTGACCCCATGCTGGGAGGCTGAGAGGGAGGCTGCCAGTTCTTCTGACCCCATGCTGGGAGGCTGAGTGGGAGGCTGCTGGGAGCTCAACATCCAGGACAGGCTCTGACCCCATGCAGGGAGACTGAGAGGGAGGCTACTGGGTGCTCTGACCCCATGCAGGGAGACTGAGAGGGAGGCTGCTGGGAGCAGATGGTCAGTCGTCCCCTAAAGTGGTGCCTCATCCCACCAGCCGTTTATGTAAAAGGCAGCTTCTAATCCACTATGCTGGATCAACTATGGTTGCCAGCTCCAAAGTTCACAGGCTGCCCTCCATCACGTGTGCTCCTGGCACAGTATCAGGGAGCAGTAGGGCTTTTGAGTGACAGGCTTATTTAGGGACGTAATCTGTTCATCACATTGCCACTACAGTAATGAGATCATCTAATGGCATCCAACATATGCTATCTCTCCTTCTTTCTTCTCTTCCTAACTGACTCTCCTATGGAGCGATTTCAGTGTCAACAGAAATTGTATTTGAATTTGTATTAGGATAATGAATTTGAATGTAATATTTTGGGATTTGTGATGCACAAATTGAATCATTGAATTTATCAATTTTACTTGTATTTCATGATTTGAAACTGAGTTGAATGAATATTGCATTAAGTTTTAAAATAAAATGTAATTTATTTGATTGTTTTTGTCATTTAGCAAACACAGTTATCCAGAGCGATTTAAAGGAGCAACTAGGGTTAAGTGACTTGCTCAAGGGCATATTGACTTGTGCAATTGAAGAAGGCCTTTTTTATTAGCATGATGGGTTGAAGTGCTTCAGGAGGGTGGTCACTTGTGTTTTCGAGGTAGTCGACCTGAGTCTCCATATGAGTTGAATCAGGGGGAAGCAGTACTCGCTAAGCAGGGAGTGTGACAACCTTTACAATGGTGCCACTGGGTTAGGGTTAGGTTAGACCTAACCCAACAGTACTAACCCTAAAGCTAACCCAACAGTACTAACCCTAAAGCTAACCCAACAGTACTAACCCTAAAGCTAACCCAACAGTACAAACCCTAAAGCTAACCCAACAGTACTAACCCCAACCCAACAGTAGTACCCTAACCCAACAGTACTAACCCTAAAGCTAACCCAACAGTACTAACCCTAACCCAACAGTACTAACCCTAAAGCTAACCCAACAGTACTAACCTTAAAGCTAACCCAACAGTACTAACCCTAAAGCTAACCCAACAGTACTAACCCTAACCCAACAGTACTAACCCTAAAGCTAACCCAAAAGTACTAACCCTAAAGCTAACCCACCAGTACTAACCCCAAACCAACAGTACTAACCCCAACCCAACAGTACTAACCCCAACCCAACAGTACTAACCCTAATCCAACAGTACTAACCCCAACCCAACAGTACTAACCCAACAGTACTAACCCCAACCCAACAGTACTAACCCCAACCCAACAGTACTAACCCCAACCAAACAGTACTAACCCTAATCCAACAGTACTAACCCCAGCCCTACAGTACTAACCCTAACCCAACAGTACTAACCCAACAGTACAAACCCCAACCCAACAGTACTAACCCCAACCCAACAGTACTAACCCCAACCCAACAGTACTAACCCTAATCCAACAGTACTAACCCCAACCCAACAGTACTAACCCTAACCCAACAGTACTAGCCCTAACCCAACAGTTCTAACCCCAACCCAACAGTATTAACCCCAACCCAACAGTACTAACCCTAACCCAACAGAACTAACCCAACAGTACTAACCAAACAGTACTAACCCCAACCCAACAGTACTAACCCCAACCCAACAGTACTAACCCAACAGTACTAACCCTAACCCAACAGTACTAACCCCAACCCAACAGTACTAACCCTACCCAACAGTATTAACCCCAACACAACAGTACTAACCCAACCCATCAGTACTAACCCTAACCCAACAGTACTAACCCAACAGTACTAACCCTAACCCAACAGTACTGACCCTAACCCAACAGTACTAACCCCAACCCAACAGTACTAACCCCAACCCAACAGTACTAACCCTAACCCAACAGTACTAACCCCAATCTAACAGGACTAACCCAACAGTAGTAACCCCAACCCAACAGTACTAACCCAACAGTACTAACCCTAACCCAACAGTACTGACCCTAACCCAACAGTACTAACCCCAACCCAACAGTACTAACCCCAACCCAACAGTACTAACCCTAACCCAACAGTACTAACCCCAATCTAACAGGACTAACCCAACAGTAGTAACCCCAACCCAACAGTACTAACCCAACAGTACTAACCCTAACCCAACAGTACTAACCCAAACCCTAACCCAACAGTACTAACCCTAAAGCTAACCCAACAGTACTAAACCTAAAGCTAACCCAACAGTACTAACCCTAAAGCTAACCCAACAGTACTAACCCTAACCCAACAGTACTAACCCTAAAGCTAACCCAACAGTACTAACCCTAACCCAACAGTACTAACCCCAACCCAACAGTACTAACCCTAGTCCTAACCCAACAGCACTAACCCTAAAGCTAACCCAACAGTACTAACCCTAAAGCTAACCCAACAGTACTAACCCTAATCCTAACCCAACAGTACTAACCCCAACCCAACAGTACTAACCCCAACCCAACAGTACTAAACCTAACCCAACAGTACTAACCCTAACCCAACAGTACTAACCCTAATCCTAACACAACAGTACTACCCCCAACCCAACAGTACTAAACCTAAACCAACAGTACTAACCATAACCCAACAGTACTAACCCCAATCCCAACAGTACTAACCCAACCCAACAGTACTAACCCAACCCAACAATACTAACCCTAACCCAACAGTACTAACCCAACAGTACTAACCCTAACCCAACAGTACTAACACTAACCCAACAGTACTAACCCTAACCCAACAGTACTAACTCCAACCCAACAGTACTAACCCCAACCCAACAGTACTAACCCCAACCCAACAGTACCAACCCCAACCCAACAGTACCAACCCTAACCCAACAGTACTAACCCCAACCCAACAGTACTAACCCCAACCCAACAGTACTAACGCCGACACAACAGTACTAAACCTAACCCAATAGTACCAACCCTAACCCAATATTACTAACTTAACCCAGCTAAGTGACCACAGGTACAGTAGGTGACTATAGCTAAGTGACCACAGGTACAGCAGGTGACCATAGCTAGGTGACTATAGCTAGGTGACCACAGACACAGCAGGTGACCATCGCTAGGTGACTATAGCTAGGTGACTACAGATACAGTAGGAGACTATAGCTAGGTGACTATAGCTAGGTGACTATAGCTAGGTGACCACAGATACAGTCGGTGACCATAGCTAGGTGACCACAGGTACTGTACCTAGCTATAGTCAATAGCCAATATCTAGGTGACCACAGATACAATAGGAGACTGTAGCTAGGTGACTACAGGTATAGTAGGAGACTCTAGCTAGTTGACCACAGGTACAGTAGGTGACTATAGCTAGACTATAGCTAGGTGACCACAGGTACAGTAAGTGACCACAGGCACAGTAGGAGACTATAGCTAGTTGACCACAGGTACAGTAGGTGACCACAGGTACAGTAGGAGACTCTAGCTACACTATAGCTAGGTGACCACAGGTACAGTAGGTGTTTACTTCCGGCGCCGACAGAGATGGCCGCCTCTCTTCGCGTTTCTATGAAATTATGTAGTTTTATTTCTTACATTGTTACCCCAGGTAATCTTAGGTTTTATTACATACAGTCGGGAGTAACTATTGGATATAAGAGCAACATCAACTCACCAACATTACGACCAGGAATACGACTTTCCCGAAGCGGATCCTCTGTTTTGCCCCCCACAAAGGACAGTGGATCAGATCCCAGCCGGCGACCCAAAACAACGACGCCGTAGAAGGGGTGGACGGAGCGGTCTTCTGGTCAGGCTCCGTAGACGGGCACATCGCGCACGGGCAAAACAGAGGATCAGGCACATCTCTCTGGAAGGCTACCCTTCCAGAGAGACATCAGAGACTGTAACGTTCTTTGTTTTACGGAAACATGGCTCACTCGAGACATGCTATCGGAGTCGGTACAGCCAGCTGGTTTCTTCACGCATCGCGCCGACAGAAACAAGCATCTTTCTGGTAAGAAGAAGGGCGGGGGTGTATGCCTTATGATTAACGAGACGTGGTGTGATCATAACAACATAAAGGAACTCAAGTCCTTCTGTTCACCTGTAAACTGGAAACCACATATCCTGAGGCTGTATTTATTGTAGCTGGGGATTTTAACAAGGCTAATCTGAAAACAAGGCTTCCTAAATTCTATCAGCATATCGATTGCGCAACCAGGGCCGGCAAAACCCTAGATCATTGCTATTCGAACTTCCGCAACGCATATAAGGCCCTCCCCAGCCCTCCTTTCTGAAAAGCTGACCACAACTCCATTTTGTTGCTTCCAGCCTATAGACAGAAACTAAAACAGAAAGCTCCCGCACTCAGGTCTGTTCAACGCTGGTCCAACCAACCGGATTCCACACTTCAAGATTGCTTCGATTGGACTGGGATATGTTCCGCATTGCGGCGAACAACAACATTGACGAATACACTGAGTCGGTGAGCGGGTTTATTTGCAAGTGCATCGGCGATGTCATACCCACAGCATCTATTAAAACATTCCCAAACCAGAAACTGTGGATTGATGGCAGCATTCGCGCAAAACTGAAAGTGTGAAACACTGCTTTTAATCATGGCAAGGTGACCGGAAACATGACCGAATACAAACAGTGTAGCTATTCCCTCCAAAAGGCAATCAAACAAGCTAAGCGTCAGTATAGAGACAAAGTAGAGTCGCAATTCAACGGCTCAGAAACAACTTCTTTGCTCGCTTTGAGGACAATACAGTGCCACTGACACAGCCCGCTACCAAAACCTGCAGACTCTCCTTCACTGCAGCCGACATGAGCAAAACGTTTAAACGTGCCAACCCTCGCAAGCCTGCAGGTCCAGACAGCATCCCCAGCCGCGTCCTCAGAGCATGCGCAGACCAGCTGGCTGGTGTGTTTACGGACATATTCAATCAATCCTTATCCCAGTCTGCTGTCCCCACATGCTTCAAGAGGGCCACCAATGTTCATGTTCCCAAGAAAGCTAAGGTAACTGAGCTAAATGACTACCGCCCCATAGCCCTCACTTCTGTCATCAGGAAGTGCTTTGAGAGACTAGTCAAGGACCATATCACCTCCACCCTACCGGACACCCTAGACCCACTCCAATTTGCTTACCGCCCCAATAGGTCCACAGACGACGCAATCGCAATCACACTGCCCTAACCCATCTGGACAAGAGGAATACCTATGTGAGAATTCTGTTCATCGACTACAACTCAGCATTTAACACCATAGTACCCTCCAAACTCCTCATCAAGCTCGAGACCCTGGGTCTGGACCCCGCCCTGTGCAACTGGGTCCTGGAGTTCCTGACGGGCCGCACCCAGGTGGTGAGGGTAGGTAACAACATCTCCACCCTGCTGATCCTCAACACTGGGGCAAGGGTGCGTTCTCAGCCCTCTCCTGTACTCCCTGTTCACCCACGACTGCGTGGCCATGCACGCCTCCAACTCAATCATCAAGTTTGCAGACGACACTACAGTGGTAGGCTTGATTACCAACAACGACGAGACAGCCTACAGGGAGGAGGTGAGGGCCCTTGGAGTGTGGTGTCAGGAAAATAACCTCACACTCAACGTCAACAAAACAAAGGAGATGATCGTGGACTTCAGGAAACAGCAGAGGGAGCAGCCCCCTATCCACATTGATTGGACAGTAGCAGCAGCAGCGCCCCTTCAGCCTCAGGAGGCTGAAGAAATTCGGCTTGTCACCAAAAACACTCACAAACTTTTACAGATGCACAATCGAGAGCATCCTGTCGGGCTGTATCACCGCCTGGTATGGCAACTGCTCCGCCCATAACAGTAAGATTCTCCAGTCGGTAGTGAGGTCTGCACAACGCATCACCGGGTGCAAACTACCTGCCCTCCAGGACACCTACACCACCCGATGTCACAGGAAGGCCAAAAAGATCATCAAGGAAAACAACCACCCGAGCCACTGCCTGTTCACCCCGCTATCATCCAGAAGGCGAGGTCAGTACAGGTACATCAAAGCAGGGACAGAGAGACTGAAAAACAGCTTCTCAAGGCCATCAGACTGTTGAACAGCCATCACTAACATTGAGTTGCTGCTGCCAACATACTGACTCAACTACAGCCACTTTAATAATGAAAAAATGTATGTAATAAATGAATCACTAGCCACTTTAAACAATGCCACTTCATATAATGTTTACATACCCTACATTACTCATCTCATATGTATATACTGGACTCTATACCATCTACTGCATCTTGCCATCTTTATGTAATGTATCACTAGCCACTTTAAACAATGACACTTTTATATGTTTACATATCCTACATCACTCATCTCATATGCATATACTGTACTCTATACCATCCACTGTATCTTGCCTATGCCGTTCTATACCATCACTCATTCATATATATTTTTTTAATGTACATATTCTTATTCATTCCTTTACACTTGTGTGTATAAAGTAATTGTTGTGAAATTGTTAGGTTAGATTACTCGTTGGATAGTACTGCATTGTCGGAACCAGAAGCACAAGCATTTCGCTACACTCGCATTAACATCTGCTAACCATGTGTATGTGACAAATAAAATTTGATTTGATTTACAATAGCTAGGTGACCACAAGTACAGTAGGTGACCATAGCTAGGTGACCACAGGTACAGTAGGTGACCATAGCTAGGTGACCACAGGTACAGTAGGTGACTATAGCTATGTGACTATAGCTAGGTGACTATAGCTTGGTGACCACAGGTACAGTAGGAGACTACAGTTAGGTGACCACAGGTACAGTAGGTGACCATAGCTAGGTGACCACAGGTACAGTAGGTGACCATAGCTAGGTGACCACAGGTACAGTAGGTGACTATAGCTATGTGACTATAGCTAGGTGACTATAGCTTGGTGACCACAGGTACAGTAGGAGAATACAGTAAGGTGACCACAGGTACAGTAGGAGACTACAGTTAGGTGACCACAGGTACAGTAGTTGACCATAGCTAGGTGACCACAAGTACAGTAGGTGACTACAGGTACAGTAGGTGACCACAGATAGAGTCGTTCACCACCGCAAGGTCAGGTGACCTGGGCGGAATCCTATCCTCACCTGGCATGCAGTCTAGTGGGCGGCTCTGAGGAGGCGATGTGGCCAGGACAGGTGATGTCATAGTGGGGGTACCTGTCGCAGACTCCCCCCCTTCACAGTCACATGTGCAGGCTTTCCCTGTCCCTGTCCATGTCTCTAGGACCTCTTCCTCCTGCTGCTGCTCCTCCTCCTGCACCTCCTCTTCTGGTTGCACCTCCTCCTCCTGCTCCTCCTGGACCTCCTCTTCCTCCTGGAATACAGGTCCAGAAATGGTTACAATCCTATTTTAGCCTACTATCGTTCAAACCAACCAAATCAAAACACACTGTACCAGAGAAACTAGAGTTTAACCAGCCCAATCCAATCGCAATGTACTAGAGTAACTAGAGTTCTAACCAGCCCAATCCAATCGCAATGTACTAGAATAACAAGTTTTAACCAGCACACTCTCAGCTCAATAACCAGCCCAATCCCATCTCAATGTTCTAGAGCAACTAGAGTTCTAACCAGCCCAAATCAACTCAATGTAGTAGAGTACCGAGAGTTCTAATCATCCAAATCCCATTTTAATATGTTAGAGTAACTAGAATTCTAACAAACCCAATCCCATCTCAATGTATTAGTGTACCTAGATTATATCCAGCCCAATCCCATCTCAATGTACTCGAGTAACAAGAGTTCTGACCAGCCCAGTCCTATCTCACTGTACTATAAAAACTAGATTGTAACCAGCCCAATCCCATCTCCATGTACTAGAGTACCTAGAGTTCTAACCAGCCCAATCCCATTCACTGTCCTAGACTAAATTAATTCTAAATATCTCAATCCCATCTCAAAGCACTAGAGTAACTAGTGTAAACCAGCCCAATCCCATCTCAATAACAAGCCAATCCCATCTCAATATGCTAGAGTAACTAGAGTTCTGACCAGCCCAATCTCACTGTACTAAAGTAACTACAGTTCTAACAATCCCAATCCTATCTCAATGTACTAGAGTCCTAACAGCCCAATCCCATCTGAATATACTAGAGTAACTAGATTCTAACCAGCCCAATCCCATCTCAATGTGTTAGTGTATCTAGAGTTCTGACCAGCCCAATCTCACTGTACTAAAGTAACTACAGTTCTAACAATCCCAATCCTATCTCAATGTACTAGAGTCCTAACAGCCCAATCCCATCTAAATATACTAGAGTAACTAGATTCTAACCAGCCCAATCCCATCTCAATGTATTAGAGTAACTAGATTCTAACCTGCCAAATCCTATAGCAATTTAAGTAACTTGAGCTCTACCCAGCCAAATTCCATTGCACTGTACTAAAGTAACTAGATTAGTAACCAGCCCAATCCAATCTCAATGTAGTAGGGTAACTAGAGTTCTAACCAGCCCAATCATATCTCCATGTACTAGAGTACCTAGAGTTTTAACCAGCCCAATCCCATCTAACTGTACTATAGTAACAATAGTTCCAACCAGCCCAATCTCATCTTAATGTACTCGAGTTCTAACCAGCCCAATCCAATCACAATGCAGTAGAGTAACTACAGTAAAAAGCACCCCCATATCCATCTCACTTTACTAAAGTAACTAGAAATTTTTAAAATGTGTTTTATTTCACCTTTATTTAACCAGGTAGGCAAGTTGAGAACAAGTTCTCATTTACAATTGCGACCTGGCCAAGATAAAGCAAAGCAGTTCGACGCATACAACGACACAGAGTTACACATGGAGTAAAACAAACATACAGTCAATAATACAGTATAAACAAGTCTATATACGATGTGAGCAAATGAGGTGAGATAAGGGAGGTAAATGCCAAAAAAAGGTAATGGTGGCAAAGTAAATACAATATAGCAAGTAAACCACTGGAATGGTAGATTTGCAATGGAAGAATGTGCAAAGTAGAAATAAAAATAATGGCGTGCAAAGGAGCAAAATAAATAAATAAATTAAATACAGTAGGGAAAGAGGTAGTTGTTTGAGCTGCTCTGACAGTTGGTGCTTAAAGCTAGTGAGGGAGATAAGTGTTTCCAGTTTCAGAGATTTTTGTAGTTCGTTCCAGTCATTGGCAGCAGAGAACTGAAAGGAGAGGCGGCCAAAGAAAGAATTGGTTTTGGGGGTGACTGGAGAGATATACCTGCTGGAGCGTGTGCTACAGGTGGGAGATGCTATGGTGACCAGCGAGCTGAGATAAGGGGGGACTTTACCTAGCAGGGTCTTGTAGATGACATGGAGCCAGTGGGTTTGGCGACGAGTATGAAGCGAGGGCCAGCCAACGAGAGCGTACAGGTCGCAATGGTGGGTAGTATATGGGGCTTTGGTGACAAAACGGATTGCACTGTGATAGACTGCATCCAATTTGTTGAGTAGGGTATTGGAGGCTATTTTGTAAATGACATCGCCAAAGTCGAGGATTGGTAGGATGGTCAGTTTTACAAGGGTATGTTTGGCAGCATGAGTGAAAGACGCTTTGTTGCGAAATAGGAAGCCAATTCTAGATTTAACTTTGGATTGGAGATGTTTGATATGGGTCTGGAAGGAGAGTTTACAGTCTAACCAGACACCTAAGTATTTGTAGTTGTCCACGTATTCTAAGTCAGAGCCAGAGTAGTGATGTTGGACAGGCGGGCAGGTGCAGGTAGCGATCGGTTGAAGAGCATGCATTTAGTTTTACTTGTATTTAAGAGCAATTGGAGGCCACGGAAGCAGAGTTGTATGGCATTGAAGCTTGCCTGGAGGGTTGTTAACACAGTGTCCAAAGAAGGGCCAGAAGTATACAGAATGGTGGCGTCTGCGTAGAGGTGGATCAGAGACTCACTGTGTACAAGACAGTAGTTTTGGAATTGTTAGTTAGATTACTTGTTGGTCATTACTGCATTGTCGGAACTAGAAGCACAAGCATTTCGCTACACTCGCATTAACATCTGCTAACCATGTGTATGTGACAAACAGATTTGATTTTGATTTGATTTAGCAAGAGCGACCTCATTGATGTATACAGAGAAGAGAGTCGGTCTAAGAATTGAACCCTGTGGCACCCCCATAGAGACTGCCAGAGGTCCAGACATTAGACCCTCCAATTTGACACACTGAACTCTATCAGAGAAGTAGTTGGTGAACCAGGCGAGGCAATCATTTGAGAAACCAAGGCTGTCGAGTCTGCCGATGAGGATGTGGTGATTGACAGAGTCGAAAGCCTTGACCAGATCAATGAATACGGCTGCACAGTAATGTTTCTTATCGATGGCGGTTAAGATATAATTTAGGACCTTGAGCGTGGCTGAGGTGCACCCATGACCAGCTCTGAAACCAGATTGCATAGCAGAGAAGGTATGGTGAGATTCAAAATGGTCGGTAATCTGTTTGTTGACTTGGCTTTCGAAGACCTTAGAAAGGCATGGTAGGATAGATATAGGTCTGTAGCAGTTTGGGTCAAGAGTGTCCCCCCCTTTGAAGAGGGGGATGACCGCAGCTGCTTTCCAATCTTTGGGAATCTCAGATGACACGAAAGAGAGGTTGAACAGGCTAGTAATAGGGGTGGCAACAATTCCGGCAGATAATTTTAGAAAGAAAGGGTCCAGATTGTCTAGCCCGGCTGATTTGTAGGGGTCCAGATTTTGCAGCACTTTCAGAACATCAGCTGAACGGATTTGGGAGAAGGAGAAATGGGGAAGGCTTGGGCGAGTTGCTGTGGGGGGTGCAGTGCTGTTGACCGGGGTAGGAGTAGCCAGGTGGAAAGCATGGCCAGCCGTAGAAAAATGCTTATTGAAATTCTCAATTATGGTGGATTTATCAGTGGTGACAGTGTTTCCTATCTTCAGTGCAGTGGGCAGCTGGGAGGAGGTGTTCTTATTCTCCATGGACTTTACAGTGTCCCAGAACTTTTTTGAGTTAGTGTTGCAGGAAGCAAATTTCTGCTTGAAAAAGCTAGCCTTGGCTTTTCTAACTGCCTGTGTATAATGGTTTCTAGCTTCCCTGAAAAGCTGCATATCACGGGGGCTGTTCGATGCTAATGCAGAACGCCATAGGATGTTTTTGTGTTGGTTAAGGGCAGTCAGGTCTGGGGAGAACCAACGGCTATATCTGTTCCTGGTTCTACATTTCTTGAATGTTTATTTAAGATGGTTAGGAAGGCATTTAAAAAAATATCCAGGCATCCTCTACTGACGGGATGAGATCAATATCCTTCCAGGATACCCCGGCCAGGTCGATTAGGAAGGCCTGCTCGCTGAAGTGTTTCAGGGAGCGTTTGACAGTGATGAGTGGAGGTCGTTTGACCGCTGACCCATTACGGATGCAGGCAATGAGGCAGTGATCGCTGAGATCTTGGTTGAAGACAGCAGAGGTGTATTTAGAGGGCAAGTTGGTTAGGATGATATCTATGAGTGTGCCCGTGTTTAAGGCTTTGGGGAGGTACCTGGTAGGTTCATTGATAATTTGTGTGAGATTGAGGGCATCAAGTTTAGATTGTAGGATGGCTGGGGTGTTAAGCATGTTCCAGTTTAGGTCGCCTAGCAGCACGAACTCTGAAGATAGATGGGGGGAAATCAGTTCACATATGGTGTCCAGAGGACAGCTCGGTGCAGAGGGTGGTCTATAGCAGGCGGCAACGGTGAGAGACTTGTTTTTAGAGAGGTGGATTTTTAAAAGTAGAAGTTCAAATTGTTTGGGTATAGACCTGGATAGTAAGACAAAACTCTGCAGGCTATCATTGCAGTAGATTGCAACACCGCCCCCTTTGGCAGTTCTATCTTGTCTGAAAATATTGTAGTTTGGGATTAAAATTTCTGAATTTTTGGTGGTCTTCCTAAGCCAGGATTCAGACACAGCTAGAACATCCGGGTTGGCAGAGTGTGCTAAAGCAGTGAATAGAACAAACTTAGGGAGGAGGCTTCTAATGTTAACATGCATGAATCGCCTGACTAGCATCACCACCCTGGATGGTTCCGACCTTGAATATGTGGACATCTATAAGTATCTAGGTGTCTGGCTAGACTGTAAACTCTCCTTCCAGACTCATATCAAACATCTCCAATCGAAAATCAAATCTAGAGTCGGCTTTCTATTCCGCAACAAAGCCTACTTCACTCACGCCGCCAAACTTACCCTAGTAAAACTGACTATCCTACCGATCCTCGACTTCGGCGATGTCATCTACAAAATTGCTTCCAACACTCTACTCAGCAAACTGGATGCAGTTTATCACAGTGCCATCTGTTTTGTCACTAAAGCACCTTATACCACCCACCACTGCGACCTGTATGCTCTAGTCGGCTGGCTCTAGTCGGCTGGCCCTCGCTACATATTCGTCGCCAGACCCACTGGCTCCAGGTCATCTACAAGTCCATGCTCGGTAAAGCTCCGCCTTATCTCAGTTCACTGGTCACGATGGCAACACCCGCTCCAGCAGGTGTATCTCACTGATCATCCCTAAAGTCAACACCTCATTTGGCTGCCTTTCGTTCCAGTTCTCTGCTGCCTGTGACTGGAACGAATTGCCAAAATCGCTGAAGTTGGAGACTGCTATCTGAGCAGCTAACCGATCGCTGCAGCTGTACATAGTCTATCGGTAAATAGCCCACCCATTTTTACCTACCTCATCCCCATACTGTTTTTATTTATTTACTTTTCTGCTCTTTTGCACACCAATATCTCTACCTGTACATGACCATCTGATCATTTATCACTCCAGTGTTAATCTGCAAAATTGTAATTATTCGCCTACCTCCTCATGCCTTTTGCACACAATGTATATAGACTCTCCTTTTTTCTACTGTGTTATTGACTTGTTTATTGTTTACTCCATGTGTAACTCTGTTGTTGTCTGTTCACACTGCTATGCTTTATCTTGGCCAGGTCGCAGTTGCAAATGAGAACTTGTTCTCAACTAGCCTACCTGGTTAAATAAAGGTGAAATAAAATACATTTAAAAAAACAAGGCTATTACGGTTACAGAAGTCGTCAAAAGAGAGCGCCTGGGGAATAGGAGTGGAGCTAGGCACTGCAGGGCCTGGAATCACCTCTACATCGCCAGAGGAATAGAGGAGGAGAAGAATAAGGGTACGGCTAAAAGCAATAAGAATTGGTCGTCTAGAACGTCTGGAACAGAGAATAAAAGGAGGTTTCTGGGGGCGATAAAATAGCATCAAGGTATAATGTACAGACAAAGGTGTGGTTGGATGTGAATACAGTGGAGGTAAACCTAGGTATTGAGTGATGAAGAGAGAGATATTGTCTCTAGAAACATCATTGAAACCAGGAGATGTCATTGCATGTGTGGGTGGTGGAACTAATAGGTTGGATAAGGTATAGTGAGCAGGACTAGAGGCTCTACAGTGAAATAAGCCAATAAACACTAACCAGAACAGCAATGGACAAGGCATATTGACATTAAGGAGAGGCATGCTTAGTCGAGTGATCAAAAGGGTCCAGTGAGTAGAGAGGTTGGTTGGGGGTCACTGCGATTTAGACAGCTAGCCAGGCCATCGGTAGCAAGCTAGCATAGGATGGAGGTCTGTTATTAGCCACCTCTTGCATTCCGTCAGTAGATTAGTGGGGTTCCGTGTGGTAGAGGGTATTAATCCAAATCACACAACAACAAAAAAAACAATAGATATAGTTATAGAGGCCCAAGAAAATAATAATAATAATAATAATAAAAAAAATAAAAAAAATTGTCCGATTGTCTATTCAGATAGCAGTCGATAAGACAGCTTACGGTTAGCGGGCAGCAGATGGGTGTTCAGGTAACGTCGCGACGGAGGAGCCAGCCGGACAACTCCTTCGGGTAGATAACGTCGGCAGTCCAGTTGTGAAGGCCCAGTGGGGCTCCGCGTAGGCAGCAAAACGGGTCCGGATAGGTGATTGTAGCCCAGGAGTGATTGATGGAACTCTTCAGCTGGCTAGCTCCGGAATAATTGATGTTTGCTCCGGAATCGACGAAAGCCGATAGTCACACGGATAGCAGCTAGCTAGCTGTGAGATCCAGGTATGAATGTCCAGAGTTAGCGGTTGAAATCCAGGGACACGGAGAGAAAAATTGGTCCGGTATGTTCTGTTCCGAGCTGCGCCGTACAAAAATGTTCGAGCTAAAGGATAGCTGATGACCACAAACCGTGGTTAGCTGAATACTAACGACTAGCCAGTAAAGAAGCTGATTAGCTTCTGATTAGCTTCTGATTAGCTTCTGGATTAGCTTCTGGCTAGCTTCTGGCTAGCTCCTGGCTAGCTTCTGGCTAGTTTCTGGGTAGCTTCTTGGAGGATTACAGATTTGAGGTAAATAATACTTTTTTTATAAATATAAATTGGTGAGGCGGGTTGCAGGAGAGTGTTTTAAAGATGAGTTTATGGAAAATTTAAAAAATATATATAAAAATGTATGTGAAAAAAGTTGTAAATATGTATATATACGGGACATGACAAGACAAAAGACGTCTGAACTGCTATGCCATCTTGGAATCCAAAAATGTAACCAGCCCAATCCTATCTCAATGTACTAGAGTCACTAGATTATAAACAGCCAATCCCATCTCAATGTAGTAGAGTAACTAGCGTTAACCAGCCCAATCCCATCTCCAGCCAATCCAAATCTCATCTCAATGTGCTTGTGTAACTCGAGTTCTGACCAGCGCAAGCCCATCTCACTGTACTAAAGTAACTACAATTCTAACCATCACAATCCTATCTCAATATACTATAGTAACTAGAGTTCTAACAGCCCAATCCCATCTAAATGTACTAGAGTAACTAGATTAAAACCAGCCCAATCCCATCTCAATGTATGAAAGTAACTAGAGTTCTAACAAGTCCAATTCCATCTCAATGTACTAGAGTAACTAGAGTTCTAACCAGCCCAATCCCATCTCAGTGTACTAAAGTAACTAGAGTTCTAACCAGCCTGTACCCATCTCAATGTTCTAAAGTAACTCGAGTTCTAACAAACCCAATCCCTTCTCAATGTATTAGAGTAACTAGATTCTAACCACCCCAAACCCATGTCAATATACTAGTGGTACTAGAGTTCTAACCAGCCTAATTCCATCTCACTGTATTAGAGAAACTATATTTTAACAAGCCCAATCCCATCTCACTGTAATTGAGTACCTAGAGTTCTAACCAGCCCAATCCCTTCTCAATGTAATTGAGTACCTAGAGTTCTAAGCAGCCCAATCGCATCTCACCATATTAGAGTAACTAGATTCTAACCACCCCAAACCCATCTCAATAAACTAGTGTTACTAGAGTTCTAACCAGCCCAATCCCATCTCAATGTACCTAGAGTACCTAGAGTTCTAAGCAGCCCAATCCCATCTCACTGTACCAAAGTAACTAGATTTCTAACCAGCCCAATCCCATCTCCATGTACGACAGTAACGAGAGATCTAATCAGCCCAATCCCATCTCCATGTACTAGAGTAACTAGAGTTCTAACCAGCCCAATCCCATCTCCATGTACGACAGTAACGAGAGTTCTAACAAGCCCAATCTCATTTTAATGTATTAGAGTTCTAACCAGCCCAATCCAATCTCAATGCAGTAGAGTAATTAGAGTAAAAAGCACATCCATATCCATCTCACTTTACGAAAGTAACTAGAGATCTAACCAGCCCAATCCTATCTCAATGTACTAGAGCCACTAGAGTTTTATACAGCCCAATCCAATCTCAATAACCAGCCCAATCCCATCTCAATGTACTAGTGTAACTAGAGTTCTAACTAGCCTAATCCCATTTCAATGTATTAGAGTACCTACCTCCTGAGAGTGAACACCGCTTAGGACTGCAGCACCGACAGACAGGCAGCAGAGAAAGAAAGAGAAAAAAGACAGACATAAGGAGGAAAATACAGTGAGAAAAATACAGAAATATAGAGACAAAATAAACTACTTTGTCTTATATCCCTGGTCTGATATCTCCAACATATGGTCTGATATCCCCAACATATGGTCTGATATCTCCAACATATGGTCTGATATCCCCGACATATGGTCTGATATCTCCAACATATGGTCTGATATCCCCAACATATGGTCTGATATCTCCAACATATGGTCTGATATATGTCGGTCTGATATTTCCAACATATGGTCTGATATCTCCAACATATGGTCTGATATCCCCGACATATGGTCTGATATCTCCAACATATGGTCGGATATCTCCAACATATGGTCTGATATCTCCAACATATGGTCTGATATCCCCAACATATGTTCTGATATCCCCAACATATGGTCTGATATCTCCAACATATGGTCTGATATCTCCAACATTTCGTCTGATATCCCCAACATATGGTCTGATATCCCCGACATATGGTCTGATATCTCCAACATATGGTCGGATATCTCCAACATATAGTCTGATATCTCCAGCATATGGTCTGATATCTCCAATATATGGTCTGATATCTCCAACATATGGTCAGATATCTCCAACATATGGTCTGATATACCCAGTCGAATGCATCTTAATGTTCTATAGCAACTAGAGTTTTATCCAGCCCAATCGCATCTCAAAACCAGCCCAATCCCATCTTAATGTTCTATTACAACTAGAGTTTTATCCAGCCCAATCGCATCTCAAAAACCAGCCCAATCACATCTCAATGTACTAGAGTTTTAAAAGGTCCAATCTCAATGTATTAAAGTATCTTGAGTTCTAACCAGCACAAGCCCATCTCACTGTGCTAGTGTAACTAGAGATTTAACCAGCCCAATACATCTCAAAACCAACCCATTACAACCAGTCCAATCCCATGTCAATGTACCAGAGTAACTAGAGTTCTAACAGCCCAATCCCATCTCACTTTACTAAAGTAACTATTATCTAACCAGCCCAATCCCATCTCAATTTATTAGAATAACTATATTCTAAAAAGCCCAATCCAATCTCACTGTACTAGAATAACTTGAGTTCTAAACAGCCCAATCACATATCATTCTACTAGAGTAAATTAGTTCAACCAGCCCAATCACATATCTATGTATTAGAGTAACTAGAGTTCAAACCAGCCCAATCCCATCTCCCTTAGCTACGGTCTTATACCCCCATCATATGTTCTGATACCCCACAACATATGGTCTAATATCCCCCAACATCCTGTCTGATATCCCTAATATAGGCTATGTAAACCAGAATCCCCACAATCCAGCAGCAAAACTGAAACTCTATTTTTAAAATGAGTTATTTTACACAATGCAAAAAATGTCAGGTAAATTACAGGCATTCTTGACTGACTGAGCCTATTTAACATTATTCCACCGATGACCTCACCATTAACTGAGTTTAAGGGTCCAGTCAACTACTACAGACTCTTGACTCATTAGGTACTCAGAGCTGCATTTCAGAGATTTGATCTAGTATGAATCCCTTTAAGACATTTAACTGCTAAACTACTGTCCAGTTCTTCCATAACCCAGTCTGACCCAATTTAACCCAGTCTGACCCAGTTTAATCCAGTCTGGCATTACCCAGTCTAACCCATTCTGACATTACCCAGTATAACCCAGTTTAACCCAGTCTGACATTACCCAGTCTAATGCAGTCTGACATTACCCAGTCTAACCCAGTTTAATCCAGTCTGTCATTCCCCACTCTAAACTAATTTAACCCAGTCTGACATTACCCAGTCTAACCCAGTCTGACATTACCCAGTCTAACCCACTCTGACATTACCCAGTCTAAACCAGTTTAACCCAGTCTAATGCAGTCTGACATTACCCAGTCTAAACCAATTTAACCCAGTCTGACATTACCCAGATTAATCCAGTCTGTCATTCCCCACTCTAAACCAGTTTAACCCAGTCTGACATTACTCAGTCTAACCCAGTCTGACATTACCCAGTCTAACCCACTCTGACATTACCCAGTCTAAACCAGTTTAACCCAGTCTAATGCAGTCTGACATTACCCAGTCTAAACCAATTTAACCCAGTCTGACATTACCCAGTCTAATGCAGTCTGACATTACCCAGTCTAACCGACTCTGACATTACCCAGTCTAACCCACTCTGACATTACCCAGTCTAAACCAGTTTAACCCAGTCTAATGCAGTCTGACATTACCCAGTCTAAACCAATTTAACCCAGTCTGACATTACCCAGATTAATCCAGTCTGTCATTCCCCACTCTAAACCAGTTTAACCCAGTCTGACATTACTCAGTCTAACCCAGTCTGACATTACCCAGTCTAACCCACTCTGACATTACCCAGTCTAAACCAGTTTAACCCAGTCTAATGCAGTCTGACATTACCCAGTCTAAACCAATTTAACCCAGTCTGACATTACCCAGATTAATCCAGTCTGTCATTCACCACTCTAAACCAGTTTAACCAAGTCTGACATTACCCAGTCTAACCCACTCTGACATTACCCAGTCTAACCCAGTCTGACATTACCCAGTCTAACCCACTCTGACATTACCCAGTCTAACCCAGTCTGACATTACCCAGTCTAAACCAATTTAACCCAGTCTGACATTACCCAGATTAATCCAGTCTGTCATTCCCCACTCTAAACCAGTTTAACCCAGTCTGACATTACTCAGTCTAACCCAGTCTGACATTACCCAGTCTAACCCACTCTGACATTACCCAGTCTAAACCAGTTTAACCCAGTCTAATGCAGTCTGACATTACCCAGTCTAAACCAATTTAACCCAGTCTGACATTACCCAGATTAATCCAGTCTGTCATTCACCACTCTAAACCAGTTTAACCAAGTCTGACATTACCCAGTCTAACCCACTCTGACATTACCCAGTCTAACCCAGTCTGACATTACCCAGTCTAACCCACTCTGACATTACCCAGTCTAACCCAGTCTGACATTACCCAGTCTAACCCAGTCTGACATTACCCAGTCTAACCTAGTCGGACATTAACCAGTCTAACCCAGTCTGACATTACCCAGTCTAACCCAGTCTGACATTACCCAGTCTAACCCAGTATGACATTACCCAGTCTAACCCAGTCTGACATTACCCAGTCTAACCCAGTCTGACATTACCCAGTCTAACCCAGTCTGACATTACCCAGTTTAACCCAGTCTGACATTACCCAGTCTAACCCACTCTGACATTACCCAGTCTAACACAGTTTAACACAGTCTGACATTACCCAGTCTAACCCAGTCCGACATTACCCGGTCTAACCCAGTCTGAGACATCACCCAGTCTAACCCAGTCTGAGACATCACCCAGTCTAACCCAGTCTAACAACCAGACAGCAGGAAGACAAGCAGATACCAACAGAGTTTAGCGATGTCTATTCCAGACATGGTTAGTAAACCACTGGTTCAGTAAACTGGGTCATGGTTAGTAAACTGCTGATTCAGTAAACTGGGCATGGGTCATGGTTAGTAAACCACTGGTTCAGTAAACTGGGTCATGGTTAGTAAACTCCTGATTCAGTAAACTGGGCAATGGTCATGGTTAGTAAACTGCTGATTCAGTAAACTGGGCATGGGTCATGGTTAGTAAACTGCTGGTTCAGTAAACTGGGTCATGGTTAGTAAACTGCTGGTTCAGTAAACTGGGTCATGGTTAGTAAACTGCTGATTCAGTAAACTGGGTCATGGTTAGTAAACTGCTGGTTCAGTAAACTGGGTCGTGGTTAGTAAACTGCTGATTCAGTAAACTGGGTCATGGTTAGTAAACTGCTGATTTAGTAAACTGGGCATGGGTCATGGTTAGTAAACTGCTGGTTCAGTAAACTGGGTCATGGTTAGTAAACTGCTGATTCAGTAAACTGGGTCATGGTTAGTAAACCACTGGTTCAGTAAACTGGGTCATGGTTAGTAAACTGCTGATTCAGTAAACTGGGCATGGGTCATGGTTAGTAAACTGCTGATTCAGTAAACTGGGTCATGGTTAGTAAACCAATGGTTCAGTAAAGTGGGTCATGGTTAGTAAACCACTGGTTCAGTAAACTGGGCATGGGTCATGGTTAGTAAACTGCTGGTTCAGTAAACTGGGTCATTGTTAGTAAACTGCTGATTCAGTAAACTGGGTCATGGTTAGTAAACCACTGGTTCAGTAAACTGGGTCATGGTTAGTAAACTGCTGATTCAGTGAACTGGTCATGGTTAGTAAACCAATGGTTCAGTAAAGTGGGTCATGGTTAGTAAACCACTGGTTCAGTAAACTGGGCATGGGTCATTGTTAAGGTCCAATGCAGCAGTTTTGATCTCAATATCAAATAATTTCGGGCTAACAATTATGTACCTTACTGTGATTTTTTTCAATTAAAATGGTAAAAAATAAACAACAATTACTTCTGAGCAAACAGCAATTTCTCAAGCAAGACTTTTGCTAGGACTTTCTGGGAGGGGTCTGAATGAGGAGAGAAACTGAAACCTAGCTGTTATCGGCAGAGCGGTTTGGGAAACTCTTTCTAATTTACCGCCAGGTGATGTCACCAGGCAAGCTAAAACTCCATCCCACCAAAACAGACTGAAATTGCAGGCTGCATTTTCAAACAGCTCTTACACTAAAATGGCATTATAATAATTTTCTAAATGTCTAAGTATCATTCCAACGTCAGTATGGAAATATATATAAAACACAGGGAAATCATGCTGATTTGGGTAACTGGACATATGGGTTAGGGTGAGTTAGGGTTAGGGTGAGTTAGGGTTAGGGTGAGTTCGGGTAAGGGTGAGTTAGGGTTAGGGGGGTTAGGGTGAGTTAGGGTTAGGGTGAGTTAGGGTAAGTTAGGGTTAGGGGGGTTAGGGTGAGTTAGGTTAGCGACAGTGCTGACAGGGTACCTGGGTTAGGGAGATTAATCTTACCTTGAGCTAACAGCAGCAGAACCAGCAGAGCAACACAGCGAATATTGACCCCCATCTTCCTCCCGGACTGGACTGGTGTGAGTAGAGTGATATGATGTGACTGAGCAGGACACAGAGGCTAGTGGATAGGCTGCTGTAGGCTGCTGGATAGGCTTACAGTAATCCACTGGACTCTGATGGCCTCATCTAATACCCACAATCTGCCCCATGACCAAACCCCTCCCTCCCTCAGTTATCCTGGCCATCCCTCAGCCCTGAGCCATAGTGGCAACAGAGAACTACTCATTATGTTAAACTTTTCTACTAGAATGACACACATTCCCTCTGCTGGATTGTCAAACATTTTGTCTCTAACCATCTTCTAACCTTCAAATGAAATTCACCGTATGTCTCTTTTTAGTCACTATTTTTTTTATTATTTCAAATTATTTGTAATTTAAAATTCATGTAATTGTCTGCAACATTTCCAATCCCCCATATATTTTGGGGGTAAGTATATATATCTATATACACTACAGTTCAAAAGTTTGGGGTCACTTAGATATGTCCTTGTTTTTGAAAGATAAGCTTTTTTTTTTGTCCATTAAAACAACATCAAATTGATCAGAAATACAGTGTAGACATTGTTCATGTTGTAGATGACTATTTTAGCTGAAAACGGCAGATTTTTTATGGAGCGGCAGGGTACCCTAGTGGTTAGATCATTGGACTAGTAACCGGAAGGTTGCAAGTTCAAATCCCTGAGCTGACAAGGTCTGTTGTTCTGCCCCTGAACAGACTGTTCCTAGGCTGTCATTGAAAATAAGAATTTGCCTAATTAAATGAAGGTAAAATAAAAAACACCATCCATTTTGGATTTCTATTTGCCATACATTTTTCAACTGTGCTGTGATGCTTCACAAGAACCTTTCTATTCTCATAGTTTCTACAGATTGTAATTTTTTTTTTTTTTTTTAGTAATTATTAAGTAATTATTACATTATTGATCGATTGACTATTACTTTTTGAAATCACCCAGCATTGCTGCAGTGTTAGTTCTAGGCAAATGTTGCAATTCTTCAGCCATTCCTGGACCTGTGACCAAAAACGAGCTACATATGGACAGTACCAAAATAAATGATCTAATGACTCTGCCTCCTTACAGCAAAATCTGCAGAGCTTTTTAGTCATCACTTGTAACAGGCCTGTGTTGACAGTGAATATCAAACTTTCTTCTGGAATTAATCACTTTCATATTCAAAGTCAGGACTTGGATGTATGCCAAGCTAATATTCCTCACTACGTCTGTTGATATTCCAGAGTGTGTAAGTGAGAAAGTGCCTAAGGGAAGGAGCTTAGGGAAGGAACTAAGGGAATGAGCTAAGGGAAGGAGCTAAGGGAAGGAGCTAAGGGAAGGAGCTAAGGGATAGAGCTGAAGGGACTAGGGGTCCAGTTGGTATTGGGCAGGTACTACCACAGGGATGCATGCAAACAGTAATTGCCTAATGAGGAAACCTGGTGCACACTATTTTATTTGTTGAGTGGTGAGGGAGTAGGTAAGTATATATGGAATATGGTGTAGGAAGTGTCCCAAAGAACAATGTGTACATGTTTAAGTCTTTTTAGAAATACAGTGACAAATCCTGGCATTCCAATGGTTAAGAAGGTAAAGAAGTAATGTGGACAGCAGTAGAGTCCAGGCTTATTCAACCTACATCTACAGGCTTCAGAAACATTGATGATCATTCACTGATTCATCATAGTTGGATGCTGTTTCGACCTATTGACGTTCCTTCCTTGAAGTAGTCCTGATCAGATCACTGATTAGGAATGAGTGGGCAGGTGAAAGCTGTGTGGTGGAGCCCTTGAGATCACCTGTCCAATGTCTAATCACTAATTACTTGCATGGAGGAACGATACATGGAAGGAATTCCAACAGGGCCCATGTTTGTCTCAAATGGCACCCTATTCCCTATATAGTGTACTGATTTTGACCAGGGCGCCATTTGGAACACACTCACGTCTGTTTGATCCTGAGCAGATTGGCCCCATCCCGCTGTGCCTCGGGGGAGAGAGAGGGGAGAGAGAGAGGGGGAGAGAGAGGGGAGAGACACTCCAGATGGGATCAGAGGCAGCATGACTCCGGGATGAACAGACACAGACACATCACCAGGCTGGGCGTTCATTCTGCCCTGAAGATCCTGGCCTTGGCAGCATGCTGGGGGAGCCTGAGCTTGAACACGACAACCTGTTTTAAGATTTATATAGCCATTTTTAAATATGATCGTATTTATTTTTATTTGTGCTTCAGTGCATTTTTAGCTGCAAAAGTGGGTTAGCCTAAGCTTTTCTAGTAGGCTCCAGTAGTGTGATTATGGCCTGAAATTTTGGGCATTTCTTTAAGTGGTTGATTAAACAGCATGATCATTGCAAAGGTGCACCTTGTGCTGGGGACAAAAGGCCACTCTAAAATGCGCAGTTTGTCACACAACACAATGCCACAGAAGTCTGAAGTTGAGGGAGCATCATATTAGCATGCTGACTGCAGGAATGTCTACCAGAGTACACGCCAGAGAACTGAATGTTCATATCTACCATAAGCCGCCTCCAACATCATTTTATAAACCCAGCAAAAAAAGAAACGTCCTCTCACTGTCAACTGCGTTTATTTTCAGCAAACTTAATGTGTAAATATTTGTATGAACATATGATTCAACAACTGAGACATAAACTGAACAAGTTCCACAGACATGTAACTAACAGAAATGGAATAATGTGTCCCTGAACATGGGGGGGGGGTCAAAATCAAAAGTAACAGTCAGTATCAGGTGTGGCCACCAGCTGCATTAAGTACTGCAGTGCATCTCCTCCTCATGGACTGCACTAGATTTGCCAGTTCTTGCTGTGAGATGTTATCCCACTCTTCCACCAAAGCAACTGCAAGTTATAGGACATTTCTGGGGGGGAATGGCCCTAGCCCTCACCCTCCGATCCAACAGGTCCCAGACGTGCTCAATGGGATTGAGATCCGGGCTCTTCGCTGGCCATGGCAGAACACTGTCTTGCAGGAAATCACGCACAGACCGAGCAGTATGGCTGGTGGCATTGTCATGCTGGAGGGTCAGCATGAGATTGCCTGCAATGACAACAAGCTCAGACCGATGATGCCGTGACACACCGCCCCAGACCATGATGGACCCTCCACCTCCAAATCGATACAAATTGTACTAAGTTTTCATAACTGTGACCTCAATTGCCTACCGTCTGTAAGCTGTTAGTGCCTTAGCGACCGTTCCACAGGTGCATGTTCATTATTTGTTATGGTTCATTGAACAAGCATGGGAAACAGTGTTTAAACCCTTTACAATGAAGATCTGTGAAGTTATTTGGATTTTTACAAATTATCTTTGAAACACAGGGCCCTGAAAAAGGGATGTTTCTTTTTTTTCTGAGTTTAGAATTTGTCAGTACGTGCAACCAGCCTCACAACCGCAGACCACGTGTAACCACGCCAACCCAGGACCTCCACATCCGGCAAGTCAAATCTTATTGGTCGCACTTTGAGATATCAGCTGATGTACGAAAGGCTATATAAATACATTTGAATTGATTGTTATTGTGGGTGTGGTGAAATGCTTGTGTTCCTAGCTCCAGTAGTGCAGTAACATGTAACAATTCACAACAATAAAAATAAACATAAGGAATATATAAATATTAGGATTAGCAATGTTGGAGTGGCATAGAATAAAATACAGTAGAATAGAATACAGTATATACATGTGAGATGAATAAAGCAAAAATATGTAAACATTATTAGAATAACTAGTGTTCCATTATTAAAGTGGCCAGTGATTTCAAGTCTATGTACAGTATATGAGGCAGCAGCCTCTAAGGTGCAGGGTTACGTAACCGAGTGGAAGCCGCCTAGTGATGGCTATTTAAAAGTCTGATGGCCTTGAGATAGAAGCTGTTTTTCAGTCTCTCGGTCCCAGCTTTAATGCATCTGTACTAACCTCGCCTTTTGGATGATAGAGGGGTGAACAGGCAGTGGCTCGGGTGGTTATTGTCCTTGATGATCTTTTTGGCCTTCCTGTGACATCGGGTGCTGTAGGTGACCTGGAGGGCAGGTAGTTTGCCCCTGGTGATGCGTTGGGCAGACGGGGATACCCAGGCGGTGATACAGCCCGACAGGATGCTCTCAATTGTGCATCTGTAAAAGTTTGAGGGTTTTAGGTACCAAGCTGTTGCGCCTTCTTCACCACACTGTCTGTGTGGACCATTTCAGATCGTCAGTGACATGTACACCGAGGAACTTGAAGCTTTCCATCTGCTCCACTGTGGCCCAGTCGATCTGGGCCCCACTGTGGCCCAGTCCGTCCCACTGCTGTTTCCTGAAGTCCACGATCATCTCTTTTGTTTTGTCGACAGTGAGTGAGAGGTTATTTTCCTGGCACCACACTCCCAGAGCCGTCACCTCCTAGGCTGTCTCGTCATTGTTGATAATCAGTCCTACTACTGTTGTGTCGTCTGCTAACTTGATGATCGAGTTGGAGGCGTGCATGGCCACGCAGTCATGGGTGAACAGGGAGAACAAGAGGGGGCTGAGCATGCACCCTTGTGGGGCCCCTGTGTTGAGGATTTAAGTCACAGTGGGAACAATATGCCCTATAACCAGGGGTTCTTAAACATTTTCAGCCTGGGACCATAATTAGAAATTCTGTGTTTTCCTGGAACCGAAGTTTATGAAAATATTCAACACTGCGTATATATTGGTACATTTCATTACCCTTATGCCTAAAACCAATGCAATATAGACAAAAACAAATAACAATTAAATGAAATACCCATATAGCTAGTCATGTTTATTTTTACCCATTAAAAACACTCTTACATATCTGTCTAGGTTGGAACTGTTGCTGTTAAAATACAACAAAGCATTTTAATTCTGAACTGGAATAAACTGATTGATCACATCACAAAGATGTTTTACAGAACACGCACACAGGCTCAGTTTTTGATAGTGCAACTCTAAGTGACAGCACAGATGAAACATGATCAGGCCTACTGCACATCTTACTGTATAACGTATTGTTAAAGTTGGAACTGTTAGATAAGCAGATAAGGTAGATAAGGAATAGTTTTTTTAAAATCAGATTTTACTGTTTGCATGAGTTACTTGATGTGGAATATAGGTCTATGTAGTCATGTCTCTGTGTAGTACCGTGCATTTTCCAGAGTCTGTTCTGGACTTCGAGACTGTGAAGAGACCTTGTGGCATGTCTTGTGGGGTATGCATAGGTGTCTGAGCAGAGCTTCTATTAGCTTCTATTGTATCAATAAGTTTTGACCATGATAGATTACAATCCAGGGTTACTCCAAGCTGTTTAGTCACGTCAACTTGCTCAATTTCCAACTTATTCATTACAAGATTTAGTTGAGGTTTATGGTTAATCCCTAATACAATGCTTTTAGTTTTTGAAATATTTAGGTCCAGCTTAGTATTTCTTGCCACCCATTCTGAAACTGACTGCCGCTCTTTGTTAAATGTTGCAATGATTTCACTTGCTGTGGTAGCTTATGTTTTCCAAGATGGCGTAGCAGTTCAGATGTCTTTGTCTTGTTGTGTCCCATGTATATATATTTTTTTCCTTTGTATATATTTAGTGTATATTTTTTATCTTTTTAACCTCAGTTTCAACATACTCTCCTGCAACTTGCTTCCCCCAATGTGGTAAGGATCTGCTAATGTCTATACTTTAGAACAGGAACCCCCAACAGAAGCTAGCCAGCTAACTAGCTACTAGCTAGTAGTCAGTTAGCCACTGTTAGCGGTCAGCTAACCTTAGCGTGGTCAACTCCTGCCAGTCTGCACAGCGCGATTCAACCCAGAGCATACCGGACTGCTTTTTCTCCACATCTCCGGATTCCTACTGCAAGCTCTGAACCTTTTCACCTGGATCATCGCAGCTAGCTAGCTAGCTTCTATCCGAGTGGCTACCCCCTGGCTAATGTCTCTGTCCCGAAGCAAGCACCAGTGAGCCTGGAACTAGCCTAGTGCTAGGCCCATCTCCCGGCTAGCTGAAGAGGTCCATCAGCCACACCTTGGGCTACAATACCTATTTTGCCAATTGGCCTGGACCCCTTTTACTGCCGACACGGAGTCCCGCCAATCCATCATGACTGGTCTACCGACGTAATCCTCCCGAGGGGTTTCAACAGGCTCCTCCGTCGTGACGTCCCCTGAAGGCCCATCCGCTAGCCTGCTAGTTGTATATCGGACTGTTTTTACACAGAGCCCTGCCGTGTAAAAACACGGAGCCCTGCCGATCCAACACGACTGGTCTGCCGATGTAACCATCCGAGGGGGCTACAACTGACTCTTCCGTCGCGACGTCCCCGTAAGGCCCTTTTGCTAGCCCCGGCCCGCTAGCTGTCTCAATCGCCGTGTCTCCAGCTCACCTAGCTACACACTGGTCCCTATGATCACTTGGCTACGCATGCCTCTCCCTAATGTCAATATGCCTTGTCCATTGCTGTTTTGGTTAGTGATGGTCTTATTTCACTGTAGAGCCTCCAGCCCTGCTCAATATGCATTTTGTTTCATCTCCCACATATGTGGTGACCTCACCTGGTCTAAATGATGTCTCTAGAGACAAAACCTCTCTCATTGTCATTCAATGCCTAGGTTAACCTCCACTGTATTTACATCCTACCATTCCCTTGTCTGTACATTATGACTCTATTCTTCCGCGCCCAGAAACCTGCTCCTTTTACTCTCTGTTCCAAATGTACTAGATGACCGTTCTTATAGCCTTTAGCTGTACCTTTATCCTACTCCTCCTCTGCTCCTCTGGTGATGTAGGTGTTAATCCAGGCCCTGCAGCGCCTAACTCCACTCCCATTCCCCAGGCGCTCTCATTTATTGACTTCTGTAACCATAAAAGCCTTGGTTTCATGCATGTAACATTAGAAGCCTCCTCCTGTTATATTCACTGCTTTAGCACACTCTGCCAACCCGGATGTCCTAGCTGTGTCTGAATCCTGGCTTAGGAAGGCCACCAAAAAATCCAGAAATTTCCATCCCTAACTATAACATTTTCTGACATGATAGAACTGCCAAAAGTGGCGGAGCTGCAATCTACTGCAGAGATAGCCTGCAGAGTTCTGTCCTACTATCCAGGTCTGTGCCCAAACAATTCGAGCATCTACTTATACAAATCCACCTTCCTAGAAACAAGTCTCTCACTGTTGCTGCTTATTATAGATCACCTTCTGCCCCCAGCTGTGCCCTGGACACCATATGTGAATTGATTGCCCCCATCTATCTTCAAAGCTCGTACTGTTAGGTGACCTAAACTGGGACATGCTTAACACCCCGGCCGTTCTACAATCTAAACTTGATGCCCTCAATCACACACAAATTATCAATGGACCTACCAGGTACAACCCCAAATCCGTAAACGGGCATCCATCCTGACCAACCAATCCCTCTAATTACAACTCTGCCGTCTTCAACCAGGATCTCAGTGATCACTGCCTCATTGCCTGCCTCTGTAATGGGTCTACGGTCAAACAACCGGCCTTTCTAATCGACCTGGCCCGGGTACCCTGGAAGGATATTGACCTCATTCCGTCAGTAGAGGATGCCTGGTCGTTCATCTTAAATAAGCATGCCATTTCTCCTTCACCCAAATCCAGATAGCTGATGTTCTGAAAGAGTTACAAAATCTGGACCCCTACAAATCAGCTGGGCTAGACAATCTGGACCCTCTCTTTCTAAAATTATTTGCCGCAATTGTTGCAACCTCTATTACTAGCCTGTCCAACCTCTCTTTCATATCGTCTGAGATCCTCAAAGATTGGAAAGCTGCCGCGGTCATCCCCCTCTTCAAAGGGCGAGACACCCTGGACCCAAACTGTTACAGACCTATATCTATCCTACCCTGCCTTTCTAAGGTCTTCAAAAGCCAAGTTAACAAACAGATCACCGACCATGTCGAATCCCACCGTACCTATGCAATCTGGTTACCGAGCTGGTCATTGGTGCACCTCAGCCACGCTCCTCAAGGTTCTAAACGATGTCATAACCGCCATCGATAAAAGACAATACTGTGCAGCCATATTCATCGACCTGGCCAAGGCTTTCGACTCTGTCAATCACCACATTCTTTTCGGCAGACTCAACAGCCTTGGTTTCTCAAATGACTGCCTCGCCTGGTTCACCAACTACTTCTCAGACAGAGTTCAGTGTGTCAAATCAGAGGGCCTGTTGTCCGGACTGGCAGTCTATGGGGATGCCACAGGATTCAATTCACTGTATACATCAATGATGTCGCTCTTGCTTCTGGTGAGTCTCTGATCCAACTGTATACTTCTGGCCCTTCTTTGGACACTGTGTTAACTAACCTCCAGACGAGCTTCAATGCCATACAACTCTCCTTCCGTGGCCTCCAACTGCTCTTAAATGCAAGTAAAACTAAATGCACGCTCTTGAACCGATTGCTGCCCGCACCTGCCAGCCTATCCAGCATCACTACTCTGGACGGTTCTGACTTAAAATATGTGGACAATTACAAATATCTAGGTGTCTGGTTAGACTGTAATCTCTCCTTCCAGACTCACATTAAGCATGTCCAATCCAAAATCAAATCTAGAATTGGCATCCTATTTCGCAACAAAGCGTCCCCTTCACTCATGCTGCCAAACATACCCTGGTTAAAACTGACTATCCTACCGATCCTTGACTTTGGCGATGTCATTTACAAAATAGCCTCCAACAAATTGGATGCAGTCTATCACAGTGCCATCCGTCACCAAAGCCCAATATGCAACCCACCACTGCGACCTGTATGCTCTTGTTGGCTGGCCCTCGCTTCATATTCGTTGCAAAATCCACTGGCTCCAGGTCATCTTTAAGTCTTTGCTAGGTAAAGCCCTGCCTTATCTCAGCCCACAACGGTCACCATAGCAGCACCCACCCGTAGCACGCGCTCCAGCAGGTATATTTCACTGCTCCCCCCCAAAGCCAATTCCCCCTTTGGCCGACTTTCCTTCCAGTTCTCTGCTGCCAATGACTGGAATGAATTGCAAAAATCACTGAAGCTGGAAACTCATATCTCCCTCATTACCTTTAAGCATCAGCTGTCAGAGCAGCTCACAGATCATTGAATATGTACATAGCCCATCTGTAAATAGCCCATCTGTCACGACTTCCACCAAAGTCGTTTCCTCTCCTTGTTCGGGCGGCGTTCGGCGGTCGGCGTCACCGGTCTTCTAGCCATCGTCGATCCACTTTTCATTTTCCATTTGTTTTGTCTTGTTTTCCTACACACCTGGTTTCCATTTCCCTCATTGTTTGTTGTGTATTTTAACCTCTGTTACCCCCCATGTCTTTGTGTGGAATTGTTTGTTGTAAGTGTTTGTGCACATGTTACTGGTGCTCGTCAGTTTTTTTGTACCCATATGCTGTTGTATTTTTATGCCGTTGGTTTTTGGATTAAACTGCTCCGGCTACTACCTAGTTCTGTTCTCCTGTGTCTGACTTCCCTGCCAGCAGTTACATACCCCTTTACATCCAACTACCTCATCCCAATATTGTTATTTATTTATTTGCTATTTTGCACCCCAGTATCTCTACTTGCACATCTATCACTCCAGTGTTTAATTTCTAAATTGTAATTACTTCGCCACTACGGCCTATTTATTGCCTTACCTCCCTAATCTTACCTCATTTGCACAGACTATATAGACTTTTCTATTGTATTATTGACTGTACGTTTGTTTATTCCATGTGCAACTCTGTGTTGTTGTTTGTGTCGCACTGCTTTGCTTTATCTTGGCCAGGTCGCAGTTGTAAATGAGAACTTGTTCTGAACTGGCCTACCTGGTTAAATAAAGGCGAAATAAAATAAAAATAAAAATGTGTACAGTGTTGAGTCATCAGCATACATAGACACAGGCTTTACTCAGTGGCAAGTCCTTAGTAAAGATTGAAAAAAGTAAGTGGTCTAAACAGCTGCCCTGGAGAATGCCTGACTCTATCTGGATAATGCTGGAGAGGCTTCCATTAAAGAACACCCTCTGCTCTCCTGGACAGGTAACTCTCCATCCACAATATAGCCAGGATGTAAAGCCATAACACATGAGTTTTTCCAACAGCAGATTATGATAGCTAATGTCAAAAGCTGCACTGAAATCTAGCAAAACATGTCCAACAATTTTTATTATGAATATCTTTCAGCCAATCATCAATCATTTGTGGAAGTACCATGCATGTGCCCTCCCCTATAAGCATGCTGAAAGGCAGTTGATCATTTGTTTCCTGTGACGGTCCTGATGAGAGCCAGTTTCATCATAGCGCTTGATTGGTTTTTGCGACTGCACTTGAAGAAACTTGTTCCGAAGTAACTTACCTTCATGTCTTAAAGTAATGATGGACTGTTGTTTCTCTTTGCTTATTGGAGCTGTTCTTGCCATAATATGGACTTGGTGTTTTACCAAATAGGGCTATCTCCTGTATACCCATCATACCTTGTCACAACACAACTGATTGGCTTAAACACATTAAGAAGGAAAGAAATTCCACAAATTCACTTTCAACAAGGCACACCTGTTAATTGAAATCCATTCCAGGTGACTACTTCATGAAGCTGGTTGAGAGAATGCCAAGAGTGTGCAAAGCTGTCATAAAGGCAAAGGGTGGCTATTTTGAAGAATCTAAAATATATTTTGATTTGTTTAACACTTTTTTGGTTACTACATGATTCCTACATGTGTTACTACTTGTGTTATTTCATAGTTTTGATGTCTTCACTATTATTCTACAATGTAGAAAACATTAAGAAAAACCCTTGAATGAGTAGGTGTGTCCAAACTTTTACTGGTACTTTAGGTCCTGGATGGCAGGAAGCTTGGCCCAAGTGATGTACTAAGCCGTAGGCACTACCCTCTGTAGCGCCTTACGGCCGGATGCCGAGCAATTGCCATACCAGGCGGTGATCCAACCGGTCAGGGTGCTCTTGATGGTGCAGCTAACCGTAACCTTCTCTTGTGAAGGCCAGACGTAAGAGAGAGAACAAAGGCTAAACCTGGTCTTAACTTCCAATGCTCCATCCCCCTGCCCAACCCCCCTCCACGGCACTCCGCCAACCGCCAGGATGCCCGGCATCAGGCCATTCCAGGCATTCCCGTGATTGGCAGATAGCAGGTTGATTGGCATGTCGGACCCCGCGAACACTGGGTACTGGTAAGCACAACACAACCACATACTAGCCTAACACACAACACACAGCTGTCTGTGCGGGTCGCTACAATATGAATGTTATCTGTTGCTAGCAAGTTATCGATTTCATTAACCTTGTTTCTTAGGCTACCTTAACATAGGCCATTTTTTGGGGGCTTTTCTAGGATGATTGATTGTTTTTATTGCTTTACTGGGACGCTTATCAGATGTAGACATGACAGTGATATTAATGTTTGAGCTGATAGCGCAGGATGAGCTGCACACAGTAGACTTCCTATTAGGGCACACAGCCTCAATGCTAAAAGTATAACTCTGGTTCATAGGCAGATTATTACTGCTGACAATAGCCCCTGGGACAATGTACATCTGTAGCAGTACTACGACAACTCAGCCACACAATGGTAGGGATTATCTGAGCAGGGTTTAGGTCATTGATAAAACATTGTCTCAATGCGACCTTGAAATGCGTGGAATCGGTCCAGGCACCAATATGATATGGATGGACTCCTCATTCCTGTAGCATCTTCTGTTTCCAGAAGGTGTCAAAGTTATCTTTAGCCAGATGTATGTTGGGGAATAATCAGAATTGGTTGGTAACATAGGTAAGATGTTTTATATTCATCATATGTTTGTAAGTTACTTCTCATCAGAAGGTTATTTTTGTATAATACTGTGGCGGGGTTGCAGTATCTGTTCTATGTCAAGACTAAGTTGTTTGGGCCGGAGAGAGGGGAGAGGTCTTGGCTCCACAATGTCTGTGTGCCAGTCAGTGTGTCTCTGTGATCTTGTCAAGATAGGATGGATTTGATATATGCCTGTTGATATGGAGGATTGGTTTATGGTTCTGAGTTTGAGAAAATAACATGTTTTAGGAGACAGAGCTGAACGATGAATTATGCCTGCTGTCTTATCCTGTGTGTGTCTTTGCTATAAAGGATCTCAGTTGAAATGTGGAAGGGACTCTCAGAGAATTCATTGATAGACACTGAATTGATCTGAGAGTCACAGGGTTGTGATAGAGCTCATATAATTAAAAATTGACTTTGTGATAACTAACTCTGGCGTGTGTGTGGTTTGCTCTCATGATTTGGTAAATAGAGGAAATTTCCACGACATGTGTAATGGCAGTAGCCTGCTGAATCCAAGGCAAATCTGTCAAGAATTCTACATTTTAAATTGCATCAACTGCATCATTGCCTAGCTCTCCATTCCCAAATAAATAGGGTGGTTTAAGGAGCAGCGTCTCATCATTAAGGAGCAGCGTCTCGTCATTTCTTCTCATTTGCATGATTTACCGACCTGCTGCAGGGTTGTCACTAGTTAACACCGCCACAAAGTCAGAAACTCCTGCCTATTTCTACAGTATCTCTTATTCGAAAGTGATTTTAAACAGCCTTAACCACACTGCGAAACTAATTCCTAACCATAACCTTAAATTTGTACCAAAAATCAAATGTTTGTTTTCATAATTTTTTTTACGATATAGCCAATATTGACTTTGTGGCTGTGCTATCTAGTGGAAATACTGCTGCAGGTGTGTTATGATGGTCGGTCACAAGGCGGCGCTGCTGCACTGAAAATGCTTTGACCACTTTGAAATGTTATACTTTTTGTATTTCACATTGCATCTGAAACAAACTGTTGACAGACAGACATTTTTAGGCTACTATACTTTCATTTTATTGATTAGGAATTATGTATAGCTTTATCGATATATCTCAGATTTTAATCTTCAGACAACATTCGAGGATGACATTGGGGGCGATATAGTGATTGACGAACATAACAGCCTTGGCTGAAGATATTTTGAACCTAGACAGCCAAACACGGCCATGATGTAAAGCATGACCCAGAGTAGGCGGGAATAACCGAGTTTATTGACCAATGAAAAATCGTAAAAGCGCCCAGAGTCCAATGGTAAATGTAGTTGTCGTTTGACAACTGCTTGGGGTTTACAACAGGAGCAGTAGACGGGTATTCATTCACTGTGAATACCAAACTAACAGACTGTGTATTGAGTGAGAGTGCATCATTACCCCTTGAAGAATTGAACTATCAGTGAAAGGTAAGTCGTCTCCGGCATGATATTGTTTGACTTTTAATATACATATTTAGAACTCTCCGCCTGTTTCTACCGCTGACATAAAGTCCAAATATAACGTTACTCCGTTATGTTGGCCAAGGCAGCACAAATGCACCTCCATAACCAAAGTCATAAACCCCGCCCATTTATACAATTTATCCTCTTAAAATTGGATTTGAACCTAACAGTAACCACACTGCTAACCTTAAATTAAGACCAAAAAGCACATTTCTGTAGCCAATTTAGACTTTGTGGCTGTGAGTCTGACTTTGTGGCTATGGAAGCTAGTGGAAACCAGGTAGTGGCCGGTGGGGGAGAGACTATACGGTCACGCTTGGAGTTGGGACGGACGGATTTCAATCTGTCCCCACGAGCTCATTCAATTATTTATGCTAATTTATGCTTGTGACTCGAAACTTAAGCGAGGGTTTCAAACGTGCAGTGACGATTTTAACATGTCAATATTGGTGGTGCAAACTCAACCATAAAAAAAAAAAAAATGCATGCCACAAAGCCACTACAAAATATGTATTATTTTATTAGGCATATGCGGTCTAAAAAGGATCCACTTTTATAGATGATATACCGACTCACAGACAGCGCATTGCTCAAAACAACCCTTGCAATATCAACTGTAATTACATGGGTCTATTACAGTAGCCTACTGAACTTTTTGTTAAATATATTTGAATCGGAAGAGACTTTCACTGGCAAACATGATTACAGATCCAACAACATTATATAGTATCCCCTCCACGTGAAGAAAGTAAGCAAAACAATGAAATCATTCCACTGCTTAAAATTATGAATAAGATACTAATGAGACCTAAATAAGCAATATCACAATTGAGATGTACAAACTATGGCATAAGGAAACGAGTGGATACGAGGCAAGCCGTAATTTCGATTTAAGACATTCATGAGCAAGTAGTCGCTATAACTATTTGTTCAGCACTTTTTGAAATGTAGAGACAGAATTCAGAACATGGGGCGTTCTAACAGTATTCTCCCTGCACAAGTCAGAACCATATGATAAATAATGGCAACATATCATGGCGGCATATCATTGTTTTGCTTGCTTACTTAAATACTGTGCAGCCGTATTCATCAACCTGGCCAAGGCTTTCGACTCTGTCAATCACCACATTCTTATCGGCAGACTCAACAGCCTTGGTTTCTTATTAAATGACTGCCTCGCCTGGTTCACCAACTACTTCTCAGACAGAGTTCAGTGTGTCAAATAGGAGGGTCTGTTGTCCGGACCTCTATGGCAGTCTCTATGGGGGTAACACAGGGTTAAAATCTCGGCCGACTCGCTTCTCTGTATACATCAATGATGTTGCTCTTGCTGCTGGTGATTCTCTGATCCACCTCTACGCAGACAACACCATTCTGTATACTTCTGGCCCTTCTTTGGACACTGTGTTAACTAACCTCCTGACAAGCTTCAATGCCATACAACTCTCCTTCCGTGGCCTCCCAACTGCTTTTAAATGCAAGTAAAACTAAATGCACGCTCTAGAACTGATTGCTGCCCGCACCTGCCAGCCCGTCCAGCATCACTACTCTGGACGGTTCGGACTTAGAATATGTGGACAATTACAAATACCTAGGTGTCTGGTTAGACTGTAAACTCTCCTTCCAGACTCACATTAAGCATCTCCAATCCAAAATTAAATCTCCAATCGGCTTCCTATTTTACAACAAAGCATCCTCTTCACTCATGCTGCCAAACATACCCTGGGTAAAACTGACTATCCTACCAATCCTTGACTTCGGCGATGTCATTTACAAAATAGCCTCCAACACTCTACTCAGCAAATTGGATGCAGTCTATCACAGTGCCATCCGTTTGGTCACCAAAGCCCCATATACTACCCACCACTGCGACCTGTATGCTCTCATTGGCTGGCCCTCGCTTCATATTCGTTTGCCAACCCACTGGCTCCAGGTCATCTATAAGTCTTTGCTAGGTAAAGTCCCGCCTTATCTCAGCTCACTGGTCACCATAGCAGCACCCACCCGTGGCACGCACTCCAGCAGGTATATCTCACTGGTCACCCCCAAATCCAATTCCCCCTTTGGCCGCCTTCCAGTTCTCTGCTGCCAATGACTGGAATGAATTGCAAAAATCACTGAAGCTGGAGACTCACATCTCCCTCACTAACTTTAAGCACCAGCTGTCAGAGCATCTCACAGATCACTGCACCTGTACATAGCCCATCTGTAAATAGCCCATCCAACTACCTCATCCCCATACAGTTTTTTTTGTTGCTCCTTTGCACCCCAGTATCTCTACTTGCACATTCATCTTCTGCACATATATCACTCCAGTGTTTAATTGCTAAATTGTAATTATTTTGCCAGTATGGCCTATTTATTGCCTTACCTCCCTTATCTTACCTCATTTGCACACACAGTATATAGACTTTTTCTCTATTGTGTTATTGACTGTATGTTTGTTTATTCCATGTGTAACTGTGTTGTTTGTGTCACACTGCTTTGCTCTTTTTTGGCCAGGTCGCAGTTGTAAATGAGAATTTGTTCTCAACTAGCCTACCTGGTTAAATATAGGTGATTTAATTTTTAATAAAAAAAAATAAAAAATAAGCAGACATTGAAAGCTCTTGCAATATTCAATGAGGACATTTCTCTAAAACTGTCTTTAGGTTACACGTGCACCACCAATTCAGAACCGTAGGCTAAATTATAATGGGGAGACCAAATTATTAGCAGATGAGCTACTAACAGCTTGCCACACAACATACACTTATGTTCTTAGCTACAGCATACATATCTCCCTGGCAGATTTCATCATTTAGAGTGCCTTTGGAAAGTATTCAGACCCCTTGACTTTTTCCACATTTTGTTACATTTACAGACTTATTCAAAAATTGACTTAAAAAGATGTTTTGTGAACAGATCGTGAACCCCAAAGTGTACGTTTTGGTTCTAGAGGGGGGAGAATAAATATAACAATTATTTGGTTAGGGTTTAGGGGCAGATTCTCTCCTCTCCTCCCTGTCTCCACTAATGTCCCTCCTTCTCTCGTCTCCTCCCGGTCTCCACTAATGTCCCTCCTTCTCTCCTCTCCTCCCGGTCTCCACTAATATCCCTCCTTCTCTCCTCTCCTCCCTGTCTCCACTAATATCCCTCCTTCTCTCCTCTCCTCCCTGTCTCCACTAATGTCCCTCCTTCTCTCCTCTCCTCCCTGTCTCCACTAATGACCCTCCTTCTCTCCTCTCCTCCCTGTCTCCACTAATGACCCTCCTTCTCTCCTCTCCTCCCTGTCTCCACTAATGACCCTCCTTCTCTCCTCTCCTCCCTGTTTCCACTAATGGCCCTCCTTCTCTCCTCTCCTCCCTGTCTCCACTAATGTCCCTCCTTCTCTCCTCTCCTCCCTGTCTCCACTAATATCCCTCCTTCTCTCCTCTCCTCCCTGTCTCCACTAATATCCCTCCTTCTCTCCTCTCCTCCCTTCCCTGTCTCCACTAATATCACTCCTTCTCTCCTCTCCTCCCTGTCTCCACTAATATCCCTCCTTCTCTCCTCCCTGTCTCCACTAATATCCCTCCTTTCTCCTCCCTGTCTCCACTAATATCCCTTCTTTCTCCTCCCTGTCTCCACTAATATCCCTCCTTCTCTCCTCCCTGTCTCCACTAATATCCCTCCTTCTCTCCTCCCTGTCTCCACTAATATCCCTCCTTCTCTCCTCCCTGTCTCCACTAATATCCCTCCTTCTCTCCTCCCTGTCTCCACTAATATCCCTCCTTCTCTCCTCCCTGTCTCCACTAATATCCCTCCTTTCTCCTCCCTGTCTCCACTAATATCCCTCCTTTCTCCTCCCTGTCTCCACTAATATCCCTCCTTCTCTCCTCCCTGTCTCCACTAATATCCCTCCTTCTCTCCTCCCTGTCTCCACTAATATACCTCCTCCTCTCCTCCCTGTCTCCACTAATATACCTCCTTCTCTCCTCCCTGTCTCCACTAATATCCCTCCTTCTCTCCTCCCTGTCTCCACTAATATCCCTCCTTCTCTCCTCCCTGTCTCCACTAATATCCCTCCTTCTCTCCTCCCTGTCTCCACTAATATCCCTCCTTCTCTCCTCTCCCCCTGTCTCCACTAATATCCCTCCTTCTCTCCTCTCTTCCAGATGCAGTTCATGCTGCTGTTCAGTAGGCAGGGGAAGCTGCGTCTCCAGAAGTGGTATGTTCCTCTGTCTGATAAGGAGAAGAAGAAGATTACCAGAGAGCTGGTCCAGACGGTTCTGGCTAGGAAACCAAAGATGTGTTCATTTCTGGAGTGGAGAGACCTCAAGGTTGTTTACAAGAGGTGAGTAGTGATAGAGCTCAAGCACGTTGTTCTCTACAGTTGAAGTTGGAAGTTTACATACACTTAGGTTGGAGTCATTAAAACACGTTTTTCAATCACTCCACAAATTTCTTGTTAACAAACTATAGTTTTGGCAAGTCGGTTAGGACATCTACTTTGTGAATGACACAAGTAATTTTTCCAACAATTGTTTACAGACAGATTATTTAATTTATAATTCACTGTATCACAATTCCATTGGGTCAGAAGTTTACATACATTAAGTTGACTGTGCCTTTAAACAGCTTGTAAAATTCCAGAAAATGTAATGGCTTTAGAAGCTTTTGATTGGCTAATTGACATCATTTGAGTCAATTGGTGTACCTGTGGATGTATTTCAAGGCCTACCTTCAAACTCAGTGCCTCTTTGCTTGACATCATGGGAAAATCAAAAGAAATCAGCCAAGACCTCCAAAAAATTGTAGACCTCCACAAGTCTGGTTCATCCTTGGGAGCAATTTCCAAACACCTGAAGATACCTTGTTCATCTGTACAATCAATAGTACGCAAGTATAAACACCAAGGGACGACGTGGCTATCATACCGCTCAGGAAGGAGACACGTTCTGTCTCCTAGAGATGAACGTACTTTGGTGCGAAAAGTGCAAAACAATCCCAGAACAACCACAAAGGACCTTATGAAGATGCTGGAGGAAACAGGTCCAAAAGTATCTATATCCACAGTAAAACAAGTCCTATATCGACATAACCTGAAAGGCCGCTCAGCAAGGAAGAAGCGACTGCTCCAAAACCACCATAAAAAAGCCAAATGTCCTCTGGTCTGATGAAACAAAAATAGAACTGTTTGGCCATAATGACCATCATTATGTTTGTAGGAATGTTTGTAGGAATAATGTTTGTAGGAAAATTGGGAATAATGGGGAGGATTACAAGCCTCAGCATCATGTTGTGGGGATGCTTTGCTGCAGAAGCGACTGGTGCACTTTGCAAAATAGATGGCATCATGAGGAGGAATATTATGTGGATATATTGAAGCAATATCTCAAGACATCAGTCAGGAAGTTAAAGCTTGGTCACAAATGGGTCTTCCAAATGGACAATGACCCCAAACATACTTACAAAGTTGTGTCAAAATGGCTTAGTCAGGGTATTGGAGGTTTTGGAGTGGCCATCACAAAGCCCTGACCTCAAGTTTGTAGAAAATGTGTGAGCTGAACTGCAAAAGCGTGTGCGAGCAAGGAGGCCTACAAACCTGACTCAGTTACACCAGCTCTGCTGGTTGTGGGAAGCTTGTGGGAGGCTACCCAGAATGTTTGACCCAAGTTAAACAATTTAAAGGCAATGCTACCAAATACTAATTGAGTGTATGTAAACTTCTGACCCACTGGGAATGTGATAATAGCTGAAAAAAATAATTCTCTACTATTATTCTGATATTTCACAATCATAAAATAAAGTGGTGATCGAACTGACCTAAGACAGGGAATTTTTACTAGGATTAAATGTCAGGAATTGTGAAAAACTGAGTTTAAATGTATATGACTAAGGTGTATGTAAACTTCCGACTTCAACTGAATATAGTGCACTACTTTTGGCTTTGGTCAAACGTAGTGCACTATATAGGGAAAAGGATGGTATTTGGGAAGCAAGCCATCCCCCAACAGGTTGCCATCCTTATCACTGTCAGAAAAGTATCTTCGGATCAGGATTTATTTGGGCTTAATTTGTTGTGCCGTACATACACACGTATTACTTCATAATGAATTAGAGCTGGGCGGTGTCCTGATTTCCATACCGTCATAGCGTTTCTGTACCACCCGAGGGTATACGGTATTACCTGCAGTGTACAAGAGCTGTTATTTATTATTTATTTTTTATGCTAACAAAGTACTAGCGAATTCCCATAGAGCAGTTAATCCCAGGCAATGCTGTCGGGGGTACGCCAAATAAAAATGTGATTCACATAAAATATCATTTTTCAAACAGTGCATTTATATTTTCCAATGGGGATATACATTTGGGTGAGTTTTTTTTTCTTTCTCGCCTGAGTAGCCTCATTTCACTGCCAAAAATCTAATTAAACCATCTAGTGTTCAGCGAAATAACAACACAATGTCAAATACAGTTAGTCAAATAATTAACATCCAATCACATTAAGCATTACTCTCTTGCGGGAAACCTTCACTCTTGTGCGGACATTGACTACACCGCTCTCATCGCGTGCGCGAGTGTTGCAAAATAAATGTAGTAATCTATATTATTCAATTATTGCGCGCGCGCCAACGAGCGTCTGCGTTGCCAAGGGCTAAAATAAAATTAAGTTATATTTCTGACGCAGATCACGCTGCAAGTCCTGCCTCTCCCATCACCTCATTGGTTTATAGAAGCAGGTACCCACGTGCCATCTCCTCATTGGTTATACCCACGTGAGTGACTTAAAGACGAATGAGGTCAGTGGCGGTAATGCACCTAATTTATGAAAGTTGCCAATCACAATATAAAGTCAAGAGAAGAAAAAGCCTAGAAGGAGGAGAGATGACTAGAAATTATTCGGTTGACTGTTTTATGTGTGGCTTAATTGTCGGAGTAGAGGACCTTGTGCACTTCAGGTAAAATAACAACTCAATGTTTATGTCCCAGGACAAATTAGCTAGCAACAGCAAGCTAGCTAAATAGAACAAATTAGATAGCAAGTGCAAGCTAGCAAGCTAAATTGCCATAAAGGTTTAATGCTTTTCGACCTGTCCCCAAATAAATGTAATTGGTTCAGAGTTTGTTTTGATATTTTAACCTGCCGTGATCGCGTTTGGTGTGGGGGGACAAAATACTTTTATTCATAATGGCGCACGCGCGCAGTCGTTTTAGGTTCCGTTTTGGAAACGAAACATGACAATTTGAAAAGTAAGCCACTGGAGTTTTTTGAGCGAGATTAAAGACAGCTTTCGAGTAGTAAGACATGTATGAAAGCAACAGATACCATTAATAAGAAGGGGCTGGAAGCGTCTTATATGGTGAGCTACCGAGTGGCTAGGACAGGCAAGCCCCATACTATTGTGGAGGACTTAATTATTTCTGCTGCTGCGGATATGGCAGGGACAATGCTGGGGGAAAAGGCCCAAAAAACTATACAGACAATGCCTTCATCAAACAACACTGTTTCACAATGCATCAGTGACATGGCAGGAGATGTTTTGAAACAATTTGCATACAAGGCAGGGAATTCTATGCGTTACAGCTGGATGAGTCAACAGACGTGGCGGGCCTGGCACAGCTCCTGGTATATGCCCGTTACGTTTATGGGGGGTCAATTAAGGAAGACATCCTCTTCTGCAAACCACTGGAAACCAGGACATCAGGAGAGGATATTTTTAAAGTATTGGACAGCTTTGTGACATCAAATGGACTTTGGTGTTCAAGATGTGTTGGTATCTGTACTGATGGCACAAAAGACATGACAGGGAGATATAGTGGAGTGGTAACATGCGTGCAAGCTGTTGCTCCCGACGCCACTTGGGCACACTGCAGCATCCACTGAGAGGCTCTTGCTGCCAAGGGAATACCTGCCAGCTTGAAAGACGTTTTGGACACTACAGTGAAAATTGTTAACTTTTATTAAAGCAAGGCCCCTGAACTCTCGTGTATTTTCTGCATTATGCAATGATAAGGGCAGCAACCATGTAACGCTTTTATAACATATAGAAGAGCGCTGGTTTTCAAGGGGCAAAGTATTGACACGTTTTTTTAAATTGAGAGACAAGTTTTAAGTTTTCTTTACTGACCATAATTTTCTCTTGTCTGACCACTTGCACGATGACGAGTTTCTCACATGACTGGCCTATCTGGGTGATGTTTTTTCTCGCCTGAATGATCTGAATCTAGGATTACAGGGACTCTCCGCAACTACATTCAATATACGTGACAAAGTTGAGGCTATGATTAAGAAGTTGGAGCTCTTTTCTGTCTGCATTAACAAAGACAACACAAAGGTCTTTCATTCATTGTATGATTTTTTTGTGTGCAAATAAACTCAAGCTTACGGACAATGTCAAATGCGATATAGCGAAGCACCTGACTGAGTTGGGTGTGCAATTACGCAGGTACTTTCCCGAAATGGACGACACAAACAACTGGATTCGTTATCCCTTTCATGTCCTGCCTCCAGTCCACTTACCGATATCTGAACAAGGGAGCCTCATTGAAATTGCAATAAGCTGTTCTGTGAAAATTTACTTTAATCAGAAGCCACTGCCAGATTTCTGGATAGGGCTGCGCTCAGAGTATCCTGCCTTGGCAAATATGCTGTTAACATCTCTGGGATATGTGGGACGCTAGCGGAAAATGCAGAGCGCCAAATTCAAATAAATTACTATAAAAATCTAACTTTCATTAAATCAGACATGTAAGATAGCAAATTAAAGCTACACTTGTTGTGAATCCAGCCAACATGTCAGATTTCAAAAAGGCTTTTCGGGGAAAGCAAACGATGCTATTATCTGAGGATAGCACCTCCGTAAACAAAGAGAGAAACCATATTTCAACCCTGCAGGCGCGACACAAAACGCAGAAATAAAAATATAATTCATGCCTTACCTTTGACGAGCTTCTTTTGTTGGCACTCCAATATGTCCCATAAACATCACAAAGGTCCTTTTGTTCGATTAATTCCGTCAATATATATCCAAAATGTCAATTTATTTGGCGCGTTTGATCCAGAAAAACACTGGTTCCAACTGGCGCAACGTGACTACAAAATATCTCAAAAGTTACCTGTAAACTTTGCCAAAACATTTCAAACTATTTTTGTAATACAACTTTAGGTATTTTTTTACGTAAATAATTGATAAAATTGAAGACGGGATGATCTGTGTTCAATACAGGAGGAAAACAAACTGTAGCTAGCTTTCTGGTCACGCGCCTCTATCTAACAGTAACACATGAAGTGACCCTCGTTCAAGATGGCCGTACTTCTTCATTACACAAAGGAATAACCTCAACCAATTTCTAAAGACCGTTGCCATCCAGTGGAAGCGATAGGAACTGCAAGAAGGTCCCTTTAGAAATCTGGATTCCCAATGAAAACACATTGAAAAGAGAGTGACCTAAAAAAAAAAACTATCTGAATGGTTTGTCCTCTGGGTTTCACCTGCTAAATAGGTTCTGTTATACTCACAGACATGATTCAAACAGTTGTAGAAACTTCAGTGTTTATCTTATCTTCTGGGGATGAGTAGCAGGCAGTTGAATTTGGGCATGCATTTCATCCGGACGTGAAAATACTGCCCCCTGTCACCAAGAAGTTAAGACACTGATGCCCTTTGCAACAACGTAGCTATGTGGGAGTGGATTCTCGGCCCTCACTAGCATGAAAACCAAATACAGGCACAGACTGTGTGTGGAAAAATATTTAAGACGGACTCTCTCCAATGCAAAGTTATACAGAGTTATGTGCATCCTTTCAAGCACAACCATGTCATTAACCTGTGGCGAGTTATTCACAATTTTTGGAATTTTATGTTTAATATATGTATAATTGATAAGAGGGAGTAGTTCTGAAACATTGATAAGAGGAAGCAGGCGTACTGAAACATTGATAAGAGGAAGCAGGTCTACTGAAACATTGATAAGAGGGAGCAGGTCTACTGAAACAGTAGTAAAAGGGAGCAGGTCTACTGAAACATTGATAAGAGGGAACAGGTCTACTGAAACATTGATAAGAGGAAGCAGGCCTACTGAAACATTGATAAGAGGAAGCAGGCCTACTGAAACATTGATAAGAGGGAGCAGGTCTACTGAAACATTGATAAGAGGGAGCAGGTCTACTGAAACATTGATAAGAGGAAGCAGGCCTACTGAAACATTGATAAGAGGGAGCAGGTCTACTGAAACATTGATAAGAGGGAGCAGGTCTACTGAAACATTGATAAGAGGGAGCAGGTCTACTGAAACATTGATAAGAGGGAGCAGGTCTACTGAAACATTGATAAGAGGCGGTAGGTCTACTGAAACATTAAGATGGGGTAGGTCTACTGAAACATTAAGATGGGGTAGGTCTACTGAAACATTGTTAAGAGGGGGTAGGTCTACTGAAACATTGATAAGAGGGAGCAGGTCTACTGAAACATTGATAAGAGGGAGCAGGTCTACTGAAACATTGTTAAGAGGGAGCAGGTCAAAAAATTATAAAAAGTAACACAGAAATAACAATAACGAGGCTGTATACAGAGGGTACCGTTACCGAGTCAGTGTGTGGGGGTACAGGTTAGTCAAGGTAATTTGTACATGTAGGTAGTGGTAAAGTGACTATGCATAGATAATAAACAGAGAGTAGCAGGCAGCAGTGTAAAACCAAAGGGATGAGGGGTCAATGTAAATAGTCCGGGTGGCCATTTATTTAATTGTTCAGCAGTCTTATGGCTTGGGGATAGAAGCTTTTAAGAAGCCTTTTGGACCTTGACTTGGCACTGGTACCACTTGCCGTGTGGTAGCAGACAGAACCGTCTGTGACCTGGGTGACTGGAGTCTTTGACAATTTTTGGGCCTTCCTCTGACACAGCCTAGTATATAGGTCCTTGATGTCAGGAAGCTTGGTCCCAGTGATGTACTGGGCCGTACGCACTACCCTCTTTAGCGCCACCACGATCAGCTCCTTTGTCTTGCTCACGTTGAGGGAGACAGTGCCAGTTCTCTGACCTCCTCCCTATAGGCTGTCTCATCGTTGTCGGTGATCACTGTTGTGTTGTCAGCAAACTTAATGATGGTGTTGGAGTCGTGCTTGGCCACGCAGTCGTGGGTGAACAGGGAGTACAGGAGGAGACTAAGCACGCACCCCTGAGGGGCCACCATGTTGAGGATCAGCGTGGCAGATGTGTTGTTGCCTAACCTTATCCACTGGGGGCCCGTCAGGAAGTCCAGGATCCAGTTGCAGAGGGCGGTGTTTAGTCCCAGGGTCCTTAGCTTAGTGATGAGCTTTTTGGGCGCTATGGTGTTGAACGCTAAGCTGTAGTCAATGAACAGCATTCTCACATAGGTGTTCCTTTTGTCCAGGTGGGAAAATAGAATTGTGGAGTGCTATTGAGATTGCATCATCTGTGGATCTGTTTGGGCAGTATACGAAATGGAGTGGGTCTAGGGATTCTGGGATGATCGTGTTGATGTGAGCCATGACCAGCCTTTCAAAGCACTTCATGGCTACCTACATGAGTGCTACGGGTCAGTAGTCATTTAGGTAGGTTACCTCCGCTTTCTTGGGCCCAGGGACTATGGTGGTTTGATTGAAACATGTCGGTATTACAGACTCGGTCAGGGAGAGGTTGAAAATGTCAGTGAAGACATTTGCCAGTTGGTCCGCGCATGCTCTGATTGCATATCCTGGTAATCTTGCTGTCCCCGTGTACTTGTGAATGTTGACCTGTTTAAAGGTCTTGATCACATCGGCTACGGAGTGTGATAACACAGTCGACCGGAACAGCTGGTGCTCTCATGCATGCTTCAGTGTTGCTTCCCTGTAAAACGAGCATAAAAGGCATTTAGCTCGTCTGGTAGGCTCACGTCACTGGGCAGGTCACTGCTGGGTTTCCCTTTGGTAGTCTGTAATAGTTTTCAAGCCCTGCCACTTCCAACGAGCGTCAGAGCCGGTGTTGTAGGTTTGATGGTTTGTCTGAGGGTATAGCGTCCAGATTAGTGTCCCGCTCCTTGAAAGCGTCAGCTCTAGCCTTTAGCTTGGTGCGGATGTTGCCTGTAATCCATGGCTTCCAGTTGGGATATGTACATATTGTCGCTGTGGGGACGACGCTGTCGATGCACTTATTGATTAAGCCGGTGACTGAGATGGTACACTCATCAATGTCATTGGATGAATCCCAGAACATATTACAGTCTGTGCTAGCAAAACAGGCCTATAGCGTAGCATCCGCTTCATCTGACCACTTACGTATTGAGCGAGTCACTGGTACTTCCTGCTTTAGTTTTAGCTTGTAAGCAGGAATCTGGAGGATACAATTATGGTGAGATTTGCCAAATGGAGGGAGAGGGAGAGCTGTGTATGCGTCTCTGTGTGTGGAGTAAAAGTGGTCTAGAGTTTTTTTTCCTCTGGTTGCACGTGACATGCTGGTAGAAATGAGGTAAAGCGGATTTAAGTTTGCCTGCATTAAAGTCGCCGGCCACTAGGAGCGCCGCTTCTGGATGAGCATTTTCTTGTTTGCTTATGGCCTTCTACAGCTCGCTGAGTGCGGTCTTAGTACCAGCATCGGCTTGTGGTGGTAAATAGACGGCTACGAATAATATAGATAAACTCTCTTGGTAGATAGTGTGGTCTACAGCTTATCATGAGGTACTCTACGTTAGGTGAGTACTACCCCGAGACTTCTTTAATATTAGACATTGCACACCAGCTGTTATTTACAAATAGACACACACCTCCACCCCTTGTCTTACCAGACGTAGCTGCTCAATGCATGGAAAACCAGCCAGCTATATATTCTCTGTGTCTTCGTTCAGCCACGACTTGGTGAAACATAATACATTACAGTTTTTAATGTCCCGTTGGTAGGATAGTCTCGATCATAGATCATCCAGTTTATTTTCCAGTGATTGCACGTTGGCCAATAGAACGGATGGTAAAGGTGGTTTACCCACTCGCTGACGAATTCTCAAAAGGCACCCCGACTCTTTATTTCTGTCTTTTCTTCATGCGGATGACGGGGATTTGGGCCTGGTCTTGGGGAAACAGTATATCCTTCGCATTAACCAAAAAAATCTTCGGCCAGTTTGAGGTGAGTAATCGCTGTTCTGATATCCAGAAGGTATTTTCGGTCAAAAGAGACGGTAGCAGCAACACTACAGTGGGGCAAAAAAGTATTTAGTCAGCCACCAATTGTGCAAGTTCCCCACTTAAAAAGATGAGAGGCCTGTAATGTTCATCATAGGTACACTTCAACTATGACAGACACAATGAGAAAAAAAATCCAGAAAATCACATTGTAGGATTTTTAATGAATTTATTTGCAAATTATGGTGGAAAATAAGTATTTGGTCACCAACAAACAAGCAAGATTTCTGGCTCTCACAGACCTGTAACTTCTTCTTTAAGAGCATCCTCTGTCCTCCACTCGTTACCTGTATTAATGGCACCTGTTTGAATTTGTTATCAGTATAAAAGACACCTGTCCACAACCTCAAACAGTCACACTCCAAACTCCACTATGGCCAAGACCAAAGAGCTGTCAAAGGACACCAGAAACAAAATTGTAGACCTGCACCAGGCTGGGAAGACTGAATCTGCAATGGGTAAGCAGCTTGGTTTGAAGAAATCAACTGTGGGAGCAATTATTAGGAAATGGAAGACACACAAGACCACTGATAATCTCCCTCGATCTGGGGCTCTACGCAAGATCTCACCCCGTGGGGTCAAAATGATCACAAGAACGGTGAGCAAAAATCCCAGAACCACACGGGGGGACCTAGTGAATGACCTGCAGAGAGCTGGGACCAAAGTAACAAAGCCTACCATCAGTAACACACTACGCTGCCAGGGACTCAAATCCTGCAGTGCCAGACGTGTCCTCCTGCTTAAGCCAGTACATGTCCAGACCCATCTGAAGTTTGCTAGAGAGTATTTGGATGATCCAGAAGAAGATTGGGAGAATGTCATATGGTCAGATGAAACCAAAATATAACTTTTTGGTAAAAACTCAACTCATCGTGTTTGGAGGACAAAGAATGCTGAGTTGCATCCAAAGAACACCATACCTACTGTAAAGCATGGGGGTGGAAACATGCTTTGGGGCTGTTTTTCTGCAAAGGGACCAGGACGACTGATCTGTGTAAAGGAAAGAATGAATGGGGCCATGTATCGTGAGATTTTGAGTGAAAACCTCCTTCCATCAGCAAGGGCATTGAAGATGAAACGTGGCTGGGTCTTTCAGCATGACAATGATCACAAACACACCGCCCGGGCAACGAAGGAGTGGCTTCGTAAGAAGCATTTCAAGGTCCTGGAGTGGCCTAGCCAGTCTCCAGATCTCAACCCCATAGAAAATCTTTGGAGGGAGTTGAAAGTCCGTGTTGCCCAGCAACAGCCCCAAAACATCACTGCTCTAGAGGAGATCTGCATGGAGGAATGGGCCAAAATACCAGCAACAGTGTGTGAAAACCTTGTGAAGACTTACAGAAAATGTTTGACCTCTGTCATTGCCAACAAAGGGTTAGGTCAAAGTATTGAGAAACTTTTGTTATTGACCAAATACTTATTTTCCACCAGAATTTGCAAATAAATTCATAAAAAATCCTACAATGTGATTTTCTGGATTTTTTTTTCTAATTTTGTCTGTCATAGTTGAAGTGTACCTATGATGAAACATTTGAAGAACTTGCAAAATTGGTGGCTGACTAAATACTTTTTTGCCCCACTGTATGTACAAAATAAGTTACAAACAATACGAGAAAACAAATAGAATAGCACAGTTGGTTTGGAGCCCGTAAAATGGCAGCTATCCCCTCCGGCGACATTATGTAAAATACCAGTTTAAAGTTTAAAATACTACATTAAAGTCCCATCCAAAAGATGGCACCTTACACAGGGCGATATCCCCAATCACTACCCAGAGGTATTGGAATAAAAACATTTAGACCAGAGGAAAGAGTGCCTCTTACTGGCCCTCCACTTCCAGCAGCATCTGGGACCGACCAGGACCGACCCTGCTTAGCTTCAGAGGCAAGTCAGCAGTGGAATGCAGGGTGGTATGCTGCTGGTAGGCATACGGTGCATCCGGAAAGTATTCAGACCCCTTGACTTTTTCAACATTTTGTTAGGTTACAGTGTTGTTCTAAAAATAGATTAAATAAAACATTTTTCCTCATCAATCTATACACAATACACCATAATGACTAAAGTGAAAACAGGTTGTAATTTATTTTTGCAAATGTACACTACCGGTCAAAAGTTTTACAACTCATTCAAGGGCTTTTCTTTATTTTTAATATTTTCTAAATTGTAGAATAATAGTGAAGACATCAAAACTATGACATAACACATGTAGTAACACATGTAGGAATCATGTAGTAACCAAAAAAGTGTTAAACAAATCAAAATATATTTAATATTTGCGATTCTTCAAATAGGTCTTGATGACAGCTTTGCACACTCTTGGCATTGTCTCAACCAGATTCATAAGGTTGTCACCTGGAATGCATTTCAATTAACAGGTGTGCCTTCTAAAAGTTCATTTGTGGAATTTCTTTCCTCCTTAATGCATTTGAGCCAATCAGTTGTGTTGTGATAAGGTAAGGGGGCGGGGGGGTATACAGAAGATAGCCCTATTTGGCAAAAGGCTAAGTCCATATTATGGCAAGAACAGCTCAAATAAGCAAAGAGAAATGACAGTCCATCATTACTTTAAGACATGAAGGTCAGTCAATACGGAAAGTTTCAAGAACTTTGAAAGTTTCTTCAAGTGCAGTCGCAAAAACCATCAAGCGCTATGATGAAACTCTCATGAGTTTCTCTCATGAGGACTGCCACAGGAAAGGAAGACCCAGAGTGACCTCTGCTGCAGAGGATAAGTTCATTAAAGTTAACAGCATCAGAAATTGCAGACCAAATAAATGCTTCACAGAGTTCAAGTAACATACATCTCAACATCAACTGTTCTGAGGAGACTGAGTGAATCAGGCCTTCATGGTCGAATTGCTGCAAAGAAACCACTACTAAAGGACACCAATAAGAAGAAGAGACTCACCTGCATGAAGAAACATGAGCAATGGACATTAATTAGATCGGTGGAAATTTATCCTCTGGTCTGGAGTCCAAATTTGATTTTTTTATATTTTTTTGGTTTCAACTGCCGTGTCATTGTGAGACGCGGTGTGGGTGAACGGATGATCTCTGCATGTGTATTTCTCACCGTAAAGCATGGAGGAGGAGGTGTTATGATGTAGGGGTGCTTTGCTGGTGACACTACCTGTGATTTATTTAGAAATCAAGGTACACTTAACCAGCATGGCTACCACAGCATTCTGCAGTGATACACCATCCCATCGGGTTTGCCCTTAGTGGGACTATCATTTGTTTTTCAACAGGACAATGACCCAACACACCTCCAGGCTGTGTACGGGCTATTTTACCAAGAAGGAGCGTGATGGAGTGCTGCATCAGATGACCTGGCCTCAACAATCACCCGACCTCAACCAAATTTAGATGGTTTGGGATGAGTCGGACCACAGAGTGAAGGAAAAGCATCCAACAAGTGCTCAGCATATGTGGGAACTCCTTCAAGACTGTTGGAAAAACATTCCAGGTGAAGCTGGTTGAGAGTGTGCAAAGCTGTCATCAAGGCAAAATGAGGATATTTGAAGAATCTCAAAAATAAAATATATTTTGATTTAATTAACTTTTTTGGTTATGATTCCATATGTGTTATTTCATAGTTTTGATTATTCTACACACGTTCAAAACAACGCAGGAGTGGCTTCGGGACAAGTCTCTGAATGCTGATGAGAGAGGAGAGGATAGGCAGAGGGGAGAAGAGGCTGAGGGGGGAGAAAAAGGGGAGAAATAGAGGCAGGGGAGAGGCAGAGGATAGGGGAGGGGGAGAGGGCAGATGAAAGGAGGGGAGAGGCAGAGGAGAGGCAGATGAAAGGAGGGGAGAGGCAGAGGAGAGGCAGATGAAGGGAGAGGAGAGGAGTCCGATGAAAGGAGAGTCCGATAAAAGGAGAGGCAGAGGGAGGAGAGGCAGAGGCAGAGGGGGGAGAGCAGAGGGAAGGGGGAGGAGAGGAGAACAGGAGTGGAGAGGGGGAGAGGCAGATGAGGAGAGGGGAGAGGCAGATGAAGGGAGAGGAGAGGCAGATGAAAAGAGAGGCAGAGGAGGAAGGGAGAGGCAAAGGAGAGAGAGGAGGGGGAGGAGATGGGAGAGGAGAACAGGGGAGTGGAGAGGTATAGGAGGAGGCAGAGGGGATGAGGAGAGGCAGAGGGGAGAGGGGAGGAGGACAGTGGAGTAGAGAGGGAGGTGAGGAGAGTGGCAGAGCAGAGGAGTGGAGGAGAAGGGAAGGGAGAGGCAGAGGAGAGTGGGAGGAGAGGAGAGAGTGACAGAGAGCTTTGCCAACAGTGCCATACCAACTCCATCCCTCTCTTACCTCCATCTCGACAGACTCAGCTCTGTCCTGTTCCTCATGCTCCCATGTTGTTTTTCTGTTTCTGCTGTGCCATCGATGACCAGGACACCAAGCTGTGAGTGTTATTAACAGGTGTGTGTGTGGGGGGTTTCAGGTATGCCAGCCTGTATTTCTGCTGTGCCATAGAGAACCAGGACAACGAGCTGATCACACTAGAGATCATCCACAGATATGTGGAACTACTGGATAAGTACTTTGGCAGTGTACGTATCCATCTATTCTCTACTCTTTATTCTCTACTCCCTATTTTCTACTCCCTATTTCCTACTCCATATTCCCTATTTCCTACTCCCTATTCCCTACTCCCTATTCCCTACTCCCTATTTCCTACTCTCTATTCCCTACTCTCTATTCCCTACTCTCTATTCTCTATTCCCTACTCCCTATTCCCTACTCCCTATTTACTACTCCTTACTCTCTATTCCCTACTCCCTACTCTCTATTACCTACTCCCTACTCTCTATTCCCTACTTCCTACTCTCTATTCCCTACTCTCTATTCCCTACTCTCTACTCCCTATTCCCTACTCTCTATTCCCTACTCCTTACTCTCTATTCCCTACTCCCTACTCTCTATTCCCTACTCCATATTTCCTACTCCCTATTCCCTACTCCCTATTCCCTACTCCATATTTCCTACTCCCTATTCCCTACTCCCTATTCCCTACTCTCTATTCCCTACTCCTTATTACCTACTCCCTATTCCCTACTCCCTATTCCCTACTCTCTATTCCCTACTCCCTATTCCCTACTCTCTATTCCCTACTCTCTACTTCCTATTCCCTACTCTTTATTCCCTACTCCCTACTCTCTATTCCTACTCTCTATTCCCTACTCCCTATTTACTACTCCTTACTCTCTATTCCCTACTCCCTACTCTCTATTACCTACTCCCTATTCCCTACTCTCTATTCCCTACTCCATATTTCCTACTCCATATTTCCTACTCCCTATTCCCTACTCCCTATTCCCTACTCTCTACTCCCTATTCCCTACTCTTTATTCCCTACTCCCTACTCTCTATACCCTACTCTCTATTCCCTACTCTCTACTCCCTACTCCCTACTCTCTATTCCCTACTCTCTATTCCCTACTCTCTATTCCCTACTCCCTACTCTCTATTCCCTACTCCCTACTCTATTACCTACTCCCTACTCTCTATTCCCTACTCTCTACTCCCTACTCTCTATTCCCTACTCCCTACTCTCTATTCCCTACTCCCTACTCTATTACCTACTCTCTATTACCTACTACCTACTCTCTACTCCCTATTCCCTACTCTCTATTCCCTACTCCTTACTCTCTATTCCCTACTCCCTACTCTCTATTCCCTACTCCCTATTTCCTACTCTCTATTCCCTACTCCCTATTCCCTACTCTCTATTCCCTACTCCCTACTCTCTATTCCCTACTCTCTATTCCCTACTCTCTATTCCCTACTCTCTACTCCCTATTCCCTACTCTTTATTCCCTACTCCCTACTCTCTATTCCCTACTCTCTATTCCCTACTCTCTACTCCCTATTCCCTACTCTTTATTCCCTACTCCTTACTCTCTATTCCCTACTCTCTACTCCCTATTCCCTACTCTCTACTCCCTATTCCCTACTCTTTATTCCCTACTCCCTACTCTCTATTCCTTACTCTCTATTCCCTACTCCCTATTCCCTACTCCCTATTCCCTACTCTTTATTCCCTACTCCCTACTCTCTATTCCTTACTCCCTATTCCCTACTCTCTACTCCCTATTCCCTACTCTTTATTCCCTACTCCTTACTCTCTATTCCCTACTCTTTATTCCCTACTCCCTACTCTCTATTCCCTACTCTCTATTCCCTACTCTCTACTCCCTATTCCCTACTCTTTATTCCCTACTCCTTACTCTCTATTCCCTACTCTCTATTCCCTACTCTCTACTCCCTATTCCCTACTCTTTATTCCCTACTCCCTACTCTCTATTCCCTACTCTCTACTCCCTATTCCCTACTCTCTACTCCCTATTCCCTACTCTTTATTCCCTACTCCCTACTCTCTATTCCTTACTCTCTATTCCCTACTCCCTATTCCCTACTCTCTACTCCCTATTCCCTACTCTTTATTCCCTACTCCCTACTCTCTATTCCTTACTCTCTATTCCCTACTCTCTACTCCCTATTCCCTACTCTTTATTCCCTACTCCTTACTCTCTATTCCCTACTCTTTATTCCCTACTCCCTACTCCCTACTCTCTACTCCCTATTCCCTACTCTTTATTCCCTACTCCCTACTCTCTATTCCTTACTCTCTATTCCCTACTCTCTACTCCCTATTCCCTACTCTTTATTCCCTACTCCTTACTCTCTATTCCCTACTCTTTATTCCCTACTCCCTACTCTCTATTCCCTACTCTCTATTCCCTATTCCCTACTCTTTATTCCCTACTCCCTACTCTCTATTCCCTACTCTCTATTCCCTACTCTCTACTCCCTATTCCCTACTCTTTATTCCCTACTCCCTACTCTCTATTCCCTACTCTCTATTCCCTACTCTTTATTCCCTACTCTCTACTCCCTATTCCCTACTCTTTATTCCCTACTCCTTACTCTCTATTCCCTACTCTCTATTCCCTACTCTCTACTCCCTATTCCCTACTCTCTATTCCCTACTCCTTACTCTCTATTCCCTACTCCCTACTCTCTATTCCCTACTCCATATTTCCTATTTCCTACTCCCTATTCCCTACTCCCTATTCCCTACTCCCTATTTCCTACTCTCTATTCCCTACTCTCTATTCCCTACTCTCTATTCTCTATTCCCTACTCCCTATTCCCTACTCCCTATTTACTACTCCTTACTCTCTATTCCCTACTCCCTACTCTCTATTACCTACTCCCTACTCTCTATTCCCTACTTCCTACTCTCTATTCCCTACTCTCTATTCCCTACTCTCTACTCCCTATTCCCTACTCTCTATTCCCTACTCCTTACTCTCTATTCCCTACTCCCTACTCTCTATTCCCTACTCCATATTTCCTACTCCCTATTCCCTACTCCCTATTTCCTACTCCATATTTCCTACTCCCTATTCCCTACTCCCTATTCCCTACTCTTTATTCCCTACTCCCTACTCTCTATTCCTTACTCTCTATTCCCTACTCTCTACTCCCTATTCCCTACTCTTTATTCCCTACTCCTTACTCTCTATTCCCTACTCTTTATTCCCTACTCCCTACTCTCTACTCCCTACTCCCTACTCTCTATTCCCTACTCTCTATTCCCTACTCTCTATTCCCTACTCCCTACTCTCTATTCCCTACTCCCTACTCTATTACCTACTCCCTACTCTCTATTCCCTACTCTCTACTCCCTACTCTCTATTCCCTACTCCCTACTCTCTATTCCCTACTCCCTACTCTATTACCTACTCTCTATTACCTACTACCTACTCTCTACTCCCTATTCCCTACTCTCTATTCCCTACTCCTTACTCTCTATTCCCTACTCCCTACTCTCTATTCCCTACTCCCTATTTCCTACTCTCTATTCCCTACTCCCTATTCCCTACTCTCTATTCCCTACTCCCTACTCTCTATTCCCTACTCTCTATTCCCTACTCTCTATTCCCTACTCTCTACTCCCTATTCCCTACTCTTTATTCCCTACTCCCTACTCTCTATTCCCTACTCTCTATTCCCTACTCTCTACTCCCTATTCCCTACTCTTTATTCCCTACTCCTTACTCTCTATTCCCTACTCTCTACTCCCTATTCCCTACTCTCTACTCCCTATTCCCTACTCTTTATTCCCTACTCCCTACTCTCTATTCCTTACTCTCTATTCCCTACTCCCTATTCCCTACTCCCTATTCCCTACTCTTTATTCCCTACTCCCTACTCTCTATTCCTTACTCCCTATTCCCTACTCTCTACTCCCTATTCCCTACTCTTTATTCCCTACTCCTTACTCTCTATTCCCTACTCTTTATTCCCTACTCCCTACTCTCTATTCCCTACTCTCTATTCCCTACTCTCTACTCCCTATTCCCTACTCTTTATTCCCTACTCCTTACTCTCTATTCCCTACTCTCTATTCCCTACTCTCTACTCCCTATTCCCTACTCTTTATTCCCTACTCCCTACTCTCTATTCCCTACTCTCTACTCCCTATTCCCTACTCTCTACTCCCTATTCCCTACTCTTTATTCCCTACTCCCTACTCTCTATTCCTTACTCTCTATTCCCTACTCCCTATTCCCTACTCTCTACTCCCTATTCCCTACTCTTTATTCCCTACTCCCTACTCTCTATTCCTTACTCTCTATTCCCTACTCTCTACTCCCTATTCCCTACTCTTTATTCCCTACTCCTTACTCTCTATTCCCTACTCTTTATTCCCTACTCCCTACTCCCTACTCTCTACTCCCTATTCCCTACTCTTTATTCCCTACTCCCTACTCTCTATTCCTTACTCTCTATTCCCTACTCTCTACTCCCTATTCCCTACTCTTTATTCCCTACTCCTTACTCTCTATTCCCTACTCTTTATTCCCTACTCCCTACTCTCTATTCCCTACTCTCTATTCCCTATTCCCTACTCTTTATTCCCTACTCCCTACTCTCTATTCCCTACTCTCTATTCCCTACTCTCTACTCCCTATTCCCTACTCTTTATTCCCTACTCCCTACTCTCTATTCCCTACTCTCTATTCCCTACTCTTTATTCCCTACTCTCTACTCCCTATTCCCTACTCTTTATTCCCTACTCCTTACTCTCTATTCCCTACTCTCTATTCCCTACTCTCTACTCCCTATTCCCTACTCTCTATTCCCTACTCCTTACTCTCTATTCCCTACTCCCTACTCTCTATTCCCTACTCCATATTTCCTATTTCCTACTCCCTATTCCCTACTCCCTATTCCCTACTCCCTATTTCCTACTCTCTATTCCCTACTCTCTATTCCCTACTCTCTATTCTCTATTCCCTACTCCCTATTCCCTACTCCCTATTTACTACTCCTTACTCTCTATTCCCTACTCCCTACTCTCTATTACCTACTCCCTACTCTCTATTCCCTACTTCCTACTCTCTATTCCCTACTCTCTATTCCCTACTCTCTACTCCCTATTCCCTACTCTCTATTCCCTACTCCTTACTCTCTATTCCCTACTCCCTACTCTCTATTCCCTACTCCATATTTCCTACTCCCTATTCCCTACTCCCTATTTCCTACTCCATATTTCCTACTCCCTATTCCCTACTCCCTATTCCCTACTCTTTATTCCCTACTCCCTACTCTCTATTCCTTACTCTCTATTCCCTACTCTCTACTCCCTATTCCCTACTCTTTATTCCCTACTCCTTACTCTCTATTCCCTACTCTTTATTCCCTACTCCCTACTCTCTACTCCCTACTCCCTACTCTCTATTCCCTACTCTCTATTCCCTACTCTCTATTCCCTACTCCCTACTCTCTATTCCCTACTCCCTACTCTATTACCTACTCCCTACTCTCTATTCCCTACTCTCTACTCCCTACTCTCTATTCCCTACTCCCTACTCTCTATTCCCTACTCTCTATTCCCTACTCTCTATTCCCTACTCTCTACTCCCTATTCCCTACTCTTTATTCCCTACTCCCTACTCTCTATTCCCTACTCTCTATTCCCTACTCTCTACTCCCTATTCCCTACTCTTTATTCCCTACTCCTTACTCTCTATTCCCTACTCTCTACTCCCTATTCCCTACTCTCTACTCCCTATTCCCTACTCTTTATTCCCTACTCCCTACTCTCTATTCCTTACTCTCTATTCCCTACTCCCTATTCCCTACTCCCTATTCCCTACTCTTTATTCCCTACTCCCTACTCTCTATTCCTTACTCCCTATTCCCTACTCTCTACTCCCTATTCCCTACTCTTTATTCCCTACTCCTTACTCTCTATTCCCTACTCTTTATTCCCTACTCCCTACTCTCTATTCCCTACTCTCTATTCCCTACTCTCTACTCCCTATTCCCTACTCTTTATTCCCTACTCCTTACTCTCTATTCCCTACTCTCTATTCCCTACTCTCTACTCCCTATTCCCTACTCTTTATTCCCTACTCCCTACTCTCTATTCCCTACTCTCTACTCCCTATTCCCTACTCTCTACTCCCTATTCCCTACTCTTTATTCCCTACTCCCTACTCTCTATTCCTTACTCTCTATTCCCTACTCCCTATTCCCTACTCTCTACTCCCTATTCCCTACTCTTTATTCCCTACTCCCTACTCTCTATTCCTTACTCTCTATTCCCTACTCTCTACTCCCTATTCCCTACTCTTTATTCCCTACTCCTTACTCTCTATTCCCTACTCTTTATTCCCTACTCCCTACTCCCTACTCTCTACTCCCTTTTCCCTACTCTTTATTCCCTACTCCCTACTCTCTATTCCTTACTCTCTATTCCCTACTCTCTACTCCCTATTCCCTACTCTTTATTCCCTACTCCTTACTCTCTATTCCCTACTCTTTATTCCCTACTCCCTACTCTCTATTCCCTACTCTCTATTCCCTATTCCCTACTCTTTATTCCCTACTCCCTACTCTCTATTCCCTACTCTCTATTCCCTACTCTCTACTCCCTATTCCCTACTCTTTATTCCCTACTCCCTACTCTCTATTCCCTACTCTCTATTCCCTACTCTTTATTCCCTACTCTCTACTCCCTATTCCCTACTCTTTATTCCCTACTCCTTACTCTCTATTCCCTACTCTCTATTCCCTACTCTCTACTCCCTATTCCCTACTCTCTATTCCCTACTCCTTACTCTCTATTCCCTACTCCCTACTCTCTATTCCCTACTCCATATTTCCTATTTCCTACTCCCTATTCCCTACTCCCTATTCCCTACTCCCTATTTCCTACTCTCTATTCCCTACTCTCTATTCCCTACTCTCTATTCTCTATTCCCTACTCCCTATTCCCTACTCCCTATTTACTACTCCTTACTCTCTATTCCCTACTCCCTACTCTCTATTACCTACTCCCTACTCTCTATTCCCTACTTCCTACTCTCTATTCCCTACTCTCTATTCCCTACTCTCTACTCCCTATTCCCTACTCTCTATTCCCTACTCCTTACTCTCTATTCCCTACTCCCTACTCTCTATTCCCTACTCCATATTTCCTACTCCCTATTCCCTACTCCCTATTTCCTACTCCATATTTCCTACTCCCTATTCCCTACTCCCTATTCCCTACTCTTTATTCCCTACTCCCTACTCTCTATTCCTTACTCTCTATTCCCTACTCTCTACTCCCTATTCCCTACTCTTTATTCCCTACTCCTTACTCTCTATTCCCTACTCTTTATTCCCTACTCCCTACTCTCTATTCCCTACTCTCTATTCCCTACTCTCTACTCCCTATTCCCTACTCTTTATTCCCTACTCCTTACTCTCTATTCCCTACTCTCTATTCCCTACTCTCTACTCCCTATTCCCTACTCTTTATTCCCTACTCCCTACTCTCTATTCCCTACTCTCTACTCCCTATTCCCTACTCTCTACTCCCTATTCCCTACTCTTTATTCCCTACTCCCTACTCTCTATTCCTTACTCTCTATTCCCTACTCCCTATTCCCTACTCTCTACTCCCTATTCCCTACTCTCTATTCCCTACTCTCTACTTCCTATTCCCTACTCTTTATTCCCTACTCCCTACTCTCTATTCCTACTCTCTATTCCCTACTCCCTATTTACTACTCCTTACTCTCTATTCCCTACTCCCTACTCTCTATTACCTACTCCCTATTCCCTACTCTCTATTCCCTACTCCATATTTCCTACTCCCTATTCCCTACTCCCTATTCCCTACTCTCTACTCCCTATTCCCTACTCTTTATTCCCTACTCCCTACTCTCTATTCCCTACTCTCTATTCCCTACTCTCTACTCCCTACTCCCTACTCTCTATTCCCTACTCTCTATTCCCTACTCCCTACTCTCTATTCCCTACTCCCTACTCTATGACCTACTCCCTACTCTCTATTCCCTACTCTCTACTCCCTACTCTCTATTCCCTACTCCCTACTCTCTATTCCCTACTCTCTATTCCCTACTCCCTACTCTATTACCTACTCTCTATTACCTACTACCTACTCTCTACTCCCTATTCCCTACTCTCTATTCCCTACTCCTTACTCTCTATTCCCTACTCCCTACTCTCTATTCCCTACTCCCTATTTCCTACTCTCTATTCCCTACTCCCTATTCCTTACTCTCTATTCCCTACTCCTTACTCTCTATTCCCTACTCCCTACTCTCTATTCCCTACTCTCTATTCCCTACTCTCTATTCCCTACTCTCTACTCCCTATTCCCTACTCTTTATTCCCTACTCCCTACTCTCTATTCCCTACTCTCTATTCCCTACTCTCTACTCCCTATTCCCTACTCCTTACTCTCTATTCCCTACTCTCTACTCCCTATTCCCTACTCTCTACTCCCTATTCCCTACTCTTTATTCCCTACTCCCTACTCTCTATTCCTTACTCTCTATTCCCTACTCCCTATTCCCTACTCCCTATTCCCTACTCTTTATTCCCTACTCCCTACTCTCTATTCCTTACTCTCTATTCCCTACTCTCTACTCCCTATTCCCTACTCTTTATTCCCTACTCCTTACTCTCTATTCCCTACTCTTTATTCCCTACTCCCTACTCTCTATTCCCTACTCTCTATTCCCTACTCTCTACTCCCTATTCCCTACTCTTTATTCCCTACTCCTTACTCTCTATTCCCTACTCTCTATTCCCTACTCTCTACTCCCTATTCCCTACTCTTTATTCCCTACTCCCTACTCTCTATTCCCTACTCTCTACTCCCTATTCCCTACTCTCTACTCCCTATTCCCTACTCTTTATTCCCTACTCCCTACTCTCTAT